>NC_057803.1:366299225-366358290 GCF_018294505.1 Triticum aestivum
GGCTGGGCCTGCCAGCTAGGCCGCCAGGTAGGTTTGGGCCGGGTGGGCTGACAGGTAACTTCCTTCTCTCTCTCTGTCTTTTATTTTCTGTTTTGTTTTTCTTTTATTTAATTCTTTTGCCACTGTTTTGAATTAAAATAATAATTCAAACAATGCCAAAGCTCCTCTGAATATTTTATATTGCTAGATGGACTTCTCCAAAAGCTTATAAAATATTTCAGGGGGTATTTGAAATTATATTCTAATTATATGAATATAATTCAAATTCAAATAGCTAATGAATTAAATCCAAAGTCCCAAAAATAATTCCTTAAAAAATGTTCAATATTTTGGTTGGGACCAGAACCCTTACCAAAAATTATCAAACATTTAAGAAGAGCATTTTGGAGCAATGAATGAGATTTCTAGGGTTTTTGCCCCTCTTTTATTTAAGTTTTTGAGGCTTCCAAAATTCCTCAGTTCAGGTTTCAAAAATTTAAACATGATGCTCAGATGGAAGCAGGCATAGGACAGGCCAGAACTAGGGATGTGACATATATTGACAAAAGGCATTACAAACGCTTTACACGGCCCCACGGGGTCCATTTCTTGATTCCTTGTAGGGAACAAAGGGGAAGGAATTCCTAGGGGTTCTATCGACGTGTCACACCCTAGCTAGTCATGCATCAGAGTGTGCGCATCATGTTTAAATTTCCATTTAATTTGAAATGGGGATTTGTGAAACCCTCAGAATCATTTTTTAAAATGATCCAAATAAAAATTTCTCCAAAAAGGTCCAAGAAAATGCTCATGTTGCTCTCTGAAAATATTGGACAGAGATAAAAATCAAACCAATATTTTTAAGAGCTCATAGGTATTTATTTTGGGCATTTGGAATTAATGCATAAATATTTGCATTGGAAATATATTAGTTATATATATTAATATATGTCCAAATATTATGCCAATTATAAAGGAGCTCTGGAATAATATATCTAGCTCCTGCAAAAATTGGCATAAGGTAAATAAATGATTTAATATTTTATTTAAATCAAAACAAATGTCAGAAATTAGAAAAAGAAAAATAAATAAAAGGAGGAGCTTACCTGGGCTCCTCCCTGTGTAGCCCAGCCAGCTGGCCGGCCCAGCCAGCAGGCGGCCCAGCCCGCCTCCCTCCTGTGTCGTCTTCGTCCTCGACAGAGGGGGGGAGTGTGGCCGGCGCGCGCGCGCGCCACTGCGCCACGCCACCTGCTCGCCTGCCTGCCTGCCCTCCCCTCCTTGTCTCGATGCCCCGGACGACGCCACGCCCTCCCCCTGCTCTCTCTCACTCTCCCTCGGTTCCTCCCTCCTCTCCCTCGCTCCCTCTCTCACGGCCGAAAACCACCATCGCTGCCGTTCGCCATAGCAGCCGTCACCGGCCACCCCTCGCCCCTCCGCTGAGCTCAGGAGCTCCGCCTCGACCCCCTCTTCCTCCCCACCGATCCACGGGTCTCCGGAAGCCCTGCATCGCCGCCCACGTCGTCGTTCCCCTCCTCGGCCACCGGAGATCGTCGCCGTCGAATCGGGAGCTACCGGACGTCCCCGAGCCCGCTAACCATCCCTGCAGCTCCGCGGTGAGCCACTGACCCGATTCCCCCTTGCCCCGTCGTCCCTAGCATCCTGTAGCTGCCGCCCCCTTGAGCTCCGAAGCTCGCCGCCGCCGTGCCTCGTCGCCGTCGTGGCCACAGTCACCGTAGCGCCCAACCGAGCACACCCACGTCCTCACCGCACCGCGTAGAAGCCGTAGGTGCCAACCCCGCATCTCCGCAGCCGTTGTAGCCTCGACCTCGAGCTCAACCGAGCTCCGGCAGCCGCCACGGTCGTCGCCGTCGTCGGTACCGGCCACCACAGGCACGACCACCACCACCGTTCGACGCGCGGGAGCAAGGGCTCTCCAAAGAGCCCAAGCACGGCCTCGCCCGTGCCCTGTAGCGCGTTTCCGCATCGCGCCGCCGTCTCGGGCCCCGCCGGCGTCATGTCGCCGGTGGGTTTGACCTGTTTGACCTGGGGTTTGACCCCCCAGGGTCACTGACGCGTGGGCCCCGTCGGCCAGGTGGTCAGATTAGTGCTAATCACCGCTTAATTAACCCCCCTGACACTGACAGTGGGCCCCAGCGCCACTAACCCCTAATTAGGAATAAATTAACCCTGTTAAACCCCCCCTGTCACTGACGTGTGGACCCCACACGTCAGGTTTGACCCCAGCCAGCCGCAGTTGACCACTGACGTCATGCTGACGTCATGCTGGCGCAATATTTATATTTCTGGATTTAATTTAAATCAGGAAATTCCAGAATATTATTTAAACTTCAAAAATTCATAACTTTTATTCTGTAACTCCAAATCAGACAAATTATATATGAAAAATGATCAGAAAAATCCAATCTATCCATCTGTACTATTTTCATGCATGATCAAACAAGTTAAATTGATGTTTAAAGCAGAACAAGGAAAAGCACTTTAAAAGGCCATACTTGAGTTTGAAATTTGAATCTTTGATTCAAATTGGTTCAAACCCTTCTGGTCTTAGTTGCATTAGCCCAACACACTCATATTGCCATGTTTCATGCATGCATCATATTGATGCACATTGTTTGGTGATGGTTGTGTATCGGTGTCCTTTGCGACAGGTTCTGCCTCCGAGGAGTACCGTGATTACCCTAACGAAGAACCGTATCAGTGCATCGAACCATCAGGCAAGCAACCAACCATTTGATCATATCGATACAAGCCCATGTTCTCGCTCCTGCTCTCTTTTACTGCATTAAGATAACGCGTTTCAAACTGCTGTGTGCTACGGTAGTTGAACCCATTTCCTCTGCATGACCTGTCATTGCCACAGTAACTAGATGAAACCCACTAGCATGTGTAGGAGTTGATTGAGCCATATGTATGTGTTGTTCCTACCTTTCTATGCCTGCTATGCTTAGAGTCGTGTCAGGTCTGGTTCATCTGGGTGATGGCTAGAGTGAAATGATTATGTCGGTAATGAGAGTGGTGTGGTGAACACGATTTGGTAAAGGTATCGATGAGAGGCCATGTAGGAGTACATGGTGGGTTGTTTCATTGAAGCCGACCTTAAGCACTGAGATCTGTATGTGTGATTTAAGATACAGCTACTACCATGCATTGGGCCCTGAAATATGACCCCGCTCGACTTCTTATTCACCCTAGCTCTCTGTCCAGGAGTTGCAAGTAGTTTCTGGTGTTTGTAGCCTACTGGAGGCCGTGGACAGCGCTGACCGTAGGGGTGGGCTGTGATGCGGTAGGTATGTGGCCGGGTGTACCGAATACCCGTTAGGTATCTCGGGAACCCTGTTCACATCGTTCGGGGCCGTATGGGAAACCTCGGCCGGACTCCCTGCGGATGGAACCTGAATAGGCGATAAACCTGGACTAGAGGCTTAAGTGTTTAGGTAGGTCGTGGTCTACACCCACGTCGGCTTTCGCTTGAAGTCTGCCGAGCACATATCGTGTGCAGACGCTAAGTGGTGGAAACATGTATGAAGAAGTACACCCCTGCAGGGTTATCATAATCTATTCGAATAGCCGCGTCCGCGGTAAAGGACTACTTGGTTGCCTATACAGTTCATAGACAAGTAAATGGAAACTGCTAAAAGCCTCAAGATAAGTGTGAGTGCCGAGGATGGCTTTTCCATAGGAAGACGGAGGCGGATCCTCGGTAGTGTATTGAAGTGGTGAGTAGTGGACTCGTGTGCGCAAAACCATTTCAAGTTGGAGTATCGTAGGATAGCCTAGCCAAGAGTCAAAGCTGGCTTGCTACAATAACTCCACCAACCCTTCTTGATACTATGCATGTATGTAGGATCTGATGTAAGTCTTGCTGAGTACCTTTGTACTCATGTTGCTATAATTTACATTTTTTTACAGAAGACGCTGCAACCCCTTCTGATGGGTTCTATGTAGACGTTGACATCAACGAGTAGGCTAAAGGCCCAGGTGGTGATCCTGAGCTTGTGAAGGACCATGTAGTATAGCTAGGCTTTCCAAGCCTCTTTTATTTTACTAGTTGTCTGTACTCAGACAAGTTACTTCCGCTGCTGGTTTGTATGACTGTATGACTTGAATGTTGGGTCGTGAGACCCGTACCTTTGTGTATGTTATGTATGGCTCCCTGAGCCTTAAATAAAGTACTTGTGTCGTAGAGTCATGTTGTGATGCTTCGTTGTATTTGCACATATCGAGCATATTGTGTGTATGATTGAAATGCTTGGTATGTGTGGGATATGACTATCTAGTTGTTTATCTTTAGTAGCCTCTCTTACCGGGAAATGTCTCCTAGTGTTACCGCTGAGCCATGGTAGCTTGCTACTGCTCTGGAACACTTAGGCTGGCCGGCATGTGTCCTTCTTCGTTCCTGTGTCTGTCCCTTCGGGGAAATGTCACGCTTTGAGTACCGGAGTCCTGTTAGCCCGCTACAGCCCGGTTTACCGGAGTCCTGCTAGCCCCGTGCTACAGCCCGGACCCACTTGCTGATGACCGACACGTTCGAAGCTGGGTCATGGATGCCTGTCCCTGTAAGTCTGTGCCACTTTGGGTTTACGACTAGTCATGTCAGCCCGGGCTCCTTATCATATGGATGCTAGCGACACTATCATATACGTGAGCCAAAAGGCGCAAACGGTCCCGGGCAAAGGTAAGGCGACACCCGTGGGGATACCGTGCGTGAGGCCGCAAAGTGATATGAGGTGTTACCGGCTAGATCGATGTGACATCGAGTCGGGGTCCTGACAGCGTTGGCATCAGAGCCGGACTGCCTGTAGGTTCTCCAAGCCAAACTGGTCGATGTTGAGTCTAGAAGTTCTTTAGTTATATGTAGGGGAATTGTTTGTGGGTTGGAACGTAAGGCTCTTTTTACTCCTTTATCTTATGACATTCTGATCTGAGTCAGTCCATTCTTCCACCGGGGGTTAAGGAATTAGGATCTATACTCTCTATCAGGATCACGTGTTACTAATCAGTAGTACCTTATAAGTTTGATGGATACAAGCCTAGTTCAGTTCTACTACCACATTATGTTGTTAGAATGGATTCAGAACTTTGATATGATGATGTTGAGTGTGTACGAAATCCTTTGTCAAATGTCTCAAATCTTTCTTGAGCATTTACAGCTGTTATGCTGCCGAAATTTTGCTAGAAATTCTAATGCCTTTGCATTATGATTGTGCTTTCAGATGGCCACTCGCGACCTCAATCAAGTGGTTCGCCTGACTCGATGCCTAGATGTACCCGGCCATACTGCCAAGTTGGTCAGGGTAATGACTGAGGCTGGATACCGTTGGTATCCTGAGTACACGGTCGAAGAGCAATTTCGGGACTTCAATCAAAGCCAGTATCTCTGCACTGTCCGGATATTTCCATCTTATCCTGGATCCACCGAGCCCCTTCACTGCTCCTATGGACTCGGGGTTACTATTGAGATGGCTGTGCAGGACGCCGCCTACTCTATGATGACCATTATGCGAGTCAGATCTGGTCTATTTCGGGACTCTGATTTCCGGTATATGCCAGGATCACTTCCGGGAGCACAAGGGTATCTCCAGGCTATCTATGCTGACCCCACCCAGGAGGATTCATGGACTCGCACCACTGCTGAGATGCTCGAGGATAAGGACCGTGAAAATCGGGCCTTGAGGTTAGAGCTCTTCAATACCCGTGCTGACCACTGGGCCACTTTGACTCGGTTCGCACCCGCGGTGCAATTTAGATATTCAGATATGCGTGATCTCTATCATGTGAGATCTGCTCTGCCAGACGTGATGGGTTGGCGTGATGTAGGAGGCATCACCCCACCTCGCGGTCCCCGCAGGCCACCGTCTGTTGGTCCAAGACCTCATCCTAGCCCCTATGGTCCACAAGCTCCGCGAGATCATCTGTTTCCGGATGATCATGTTGAGCTTCCAGGCTATGGAGGTGACTTCTACGAGGACTACTACGGATCGATCTGAGTTAGTGGTAGTATCACTAGTTCGCACTAGCTGTGTCATCTATCGTCCCGCGTGACTCGTGGGATATGACCTAGTTTGTACTCTTTCCGGAGGTGTAGAAAAATAATGTATAGGAGCTTGGGATGCCTTCGATGAGATGTAATCCTTTTCTCACCGTAATAGTACTTTGTTTGGTCTTGTACTAAACCCTGTATGGTGTGTATGACGATGGAATAAAAGAAGCAGTTTCTGTATCTACCATGTCATACGGATGATCATCTTGCATTTCGAGTTATTCCTTACATTTTATATCCTATGTCGGAATTTTATCATCCTGACTAAATCATTGTCTTGTTTACCTAGGATGGTCAACACGTGCACTAACCCTGCTCCACAAGAGGAGGCCGAAGGCAGTGAAGTCAGGGATGCAAATCTGCCTCATCCTCCTTCCCTAGCCGAGGTTATGATGGAAGCTGAGAGAAACAAGCGGGAGACCAACCGTTTGTTGGAGCGTATTGAACAGAACACAGCACACCATCAGAGGACTAACGTGGTGTCACTCAGTGATTTTATCAAATTACATCCACCCACGTTCCACCACTCCGTCGAGCCTCTCGACGCTGATGACTGGCTTCGCAGTATCGCTCACAAACTGCGTTCCGTGCTGGTAGCGGAGGCTGACAAGGTCACCTTTGCTGCATATCATCTTGATGGCCCCGCCAGTCTATGGTGGGAGAATTATGGAGCTATGCGCCCAGCGGGCCATGTCACTACTTGGGCTGAATTCAGCGAGGCTTTCCGTGAACATCACATTCCGGAGGGTCTCATGGACCGTAAACGTGAAGAATTTTGCAGTTTCACCCAAGGCCGACTTTCTGTGGATGCTTACAGCAGGGAGTTTGGTAATCTCGCACGATATGCAACTGAGGAAGTGTCTACTGATGCCAAGAAGCAAGCAAGGTTTCGTAAGGGCCTTAGTCCTGAGCTTCGCCGTGACCTCCGTCTGCATGAGTGCACATCTTTCCAGAAACTTGTCAACAAAGCCATCAGTGCTGAAACTGGTCAGACTGACTATGACGCAACACGCAAGCATGGCCGTGACATGGGTTCCTCATCCGGTGCTGGTCCTCAGAAGCGCCGCGTGTGGGTACCCAACACCGCCCTGCCACCCAGGTTCACACCGAGGCCATCTTTCCAGGCGCCTCGCCCTGTTCAACAGTCTGCACCAGCCAAGCCCTATGGGGGTCCAACTAACAATGCTCCTCCACGTACCAGCTCCGTGACTTGTTTCAAGTGTGGGGAATCTGGTCACTATATGCGTGAGTGTCCCCAGACCAAACCCAACCAGTCTGCTAAAGCTGTTGGCCGTGGCAAGCCGACAGGAAAAGTATTCCACGCCAAGCCGGTCACCGCTTCACGTGGCCATGTCAACTGTATCTCTGCCGAAGAAGCTCAAGAGGATCCCAATGTCGTTCTCGGTACGCTTCTTGTTAATTGCCACCCGGCATCTGTTCTTTTCGATACAGGAGCCTCTCATTCTTTTATATCCGAAAATTATGCTCGTTTGCATAACGTTGCATTCTGTGACATGCCATCCACTATGGAAATTTCTACTCCCGGGTCTAGATGGCAGACCTCTAGGGTAAGTTATGGAAATGAAATCCAAGTCGACAGACTTGTTTTTCTTGCATCCTTGATAGCCCTTAAATCTTCAGATATTAATATCATTCTGGGTATGGACTGGATGTCAGCTCATCAAGCCAAAATTGATTGCTTCTCTAGGACTGTTCAACTCACCCATCCTTCGGGGAAGATAGTCAATGTCTTGACCCGAATAGCCAAGCGACAGCTATTTTCTCTTAACGCCAGCCCTTTGCCAGACCTTGAGGACATTCCGGTAGTCCGTGACTTCCCGGATGTCTTTCCAGAGGAATTGCCACGTGTTCCACCTGACAGGGATGTTGAGTTCGTAATAGACCTCATTCCAGGAACCGTTCTGATTGCTAGAAGACCCTATAAGATGGCACCCCTAGAGCTAGCCGAGCTTAAGAAACAACTCGATGAGTCCTTGAAAAAGGGTTTCATCCGCCCTAGTTCATCTCCGTGGGCTTGCCCCGTCCTATTCGTCAAGAAGAAGGATGGTACGGACCGAATGGTTGTAGATTACCGACCTGTCAATTTGGTCACAATCAAGAACAAATATCCGCTTCCCAGGATCAACGACCTGTATGATCAGCTCGCTGGATCCTCAGTCTTCTCTAAGATGGATTTGAGGTTGGGCTACCATCAAATCAAAATCAGAAACGGGGACATTCCTAAAACGGCCTTTGTTACTCGTTATGGCCAATACGAGTACACCGTCATGTCTTTCGGTTTAACCAACGCTCCAGCCACCTTTTCTCGGTTAATGAACTCAATCTTCATGGAGTATTTGGATAAATTCGTCGGAGTTTATCTCGATGATATACTCATCTACTCCAAGAACGAGGAAGAACATGCCGAACATCTAAGGCTAGTGTTGAAGAAACTTCGAGAGCACCGCCTTTATGCCAAGTTTTCCAAATGTGAATTTTGGTTGTCAGAAGTGACCTATCTGGGTCATGTAATATCTGGTAAAGGTATTGCTGTTAACCCTGAGCGAGTTCAAGCCGTCCTTAATTGGACTCCACCTGAATCGGTCAAGCAAGTTCGGAGTTTTCTAGGCTTAGCGAGCTATTGTCGTCGCTTTGTCGAGAACTTCTCCAAGTTTGCTAAACCTCTAACCGAACTTCTCAAGAAAGATAAGAAGTTTGAATGGACTCCACAGTGTGAGCACAGCTTTCAGGAACTGAAAAGACGCCTGACCTCTGCTCCCGTACTGGTACCGCCAGACTTCTCCAAGGACTTTGTTATCTACTGCGATGCCTCGCGACAAGGACTAGGTTGCATTCTCATGCAAGATCGACACGTAATTGCCTATGCTTCACGGCAATTGCACCCACATGAGGAGAATTATCCTACTCATGATCTAGAGCTTGCAGCCGTAGTCTATGCACTTAAGACCTGGCGACATTACCTCCTCGGTAATCGTTGCGAAATATTCACTGATCACCAAAGTCTGAAGTACATTTTCACCCAACCGGATCTGAATCTCAGGCAAAGACGTTGGGTTGAATTGATCACAGACTTCGACTTAGGAATAACCTACACCCCAGGGAAAGCCAACGTCATGGTTGATGCGCTAAGTCGTAAATCTTATTGTAACAACCTGATGTTACAACAAAGTCAACCGCTTCTCCATGAGGAATTTCGGAAGCTTAACCTTCACATTGTACCTCAAGGTTTTCTTTCCACCTTGGTAGCAAAACCTACTCTTACGGATCAAATCATCGCTGCCCAAAAGCGAGATAAGGGAATATCTAAAATCAAAGAGAACATTGCTAGCGGAGGTGCTAGTTGTTTCTCCACAAATGATCATGGTGTTGTGTACTTTGAGAACCGTCTAGTGGTTCCCAAGAACCAGCATCTACGGCAGTTGATCCTTAAGGAGGCTCATGAATCTCCTCTCACCATTCATCCCGGTAGTACTAAGATGTATCAAGACCTACGCCAGAGGTTCTGGTGGACTAGGATGAAGAGAGAAATTGCTCAGTATATTGCTAATTGCGACGTCTGTCGTCGTGTAAAAGCAGAGCATCAACGGCCTGCTGGCACCCTTCAACCCTTAGCTATTCCTGAATGGAAATGGGATAAAATTGGTATGGATTTCATTACCGGTTTTCCCAGGACCAAGAGAGGGAATAATGCTATTTTCATCGTTGTCGATCGTCTTTCCAAAGTAGCCCATTTCTTACCTGTTCGTGAGAGTATAACCGCTAGTCAGCTGGCAGACTTATACATCTCCCGTATAGTGTCTCTCCATGGTGTTCCTTTGGAAATTAACTCGGATCGAGGAAGTCTTTTCACCTCTCGATTTTGGGAAAGTTTCCAAAATGCTATGGGAACTCGTCTCTCCTTTAGCACCGCTTTCCACCCTCAGTCGAGTGGTCAAGTGGAACGCGTCAACCAGATTCTAGAAGACATGCTTCGAGCCTCTGTTATCTCATTTGGAATGGACTGGGAGAAGTGCCTTCCATTTGCCGAATTCGCTTACAACAACAGCTATCAATCTAGCTTGGGTAAAGCCCCTTTTGAAGTTCTCTATGGACGACGGTGTCGAACACCCCTTAACTGGTCAGAGACCAGGGAAAGACAATTCTTTGGCCCGGATATGATTCAGGAAGCGGAAGAACAAGTTCGTATCGTCCGTGAAAAGTTGAAAACAGCCCAATCTCGTCAAAAGAGTCAATATGACCGAAAACATAAGGCTATGACTTTCGAGGTTGACGAGAAGGCTTATCTTCGGGTCACCCCTCTGAAGGGAACCCATCATTTCGGTATCAAAGGCAAATTGGCTCCTCGTTACATTGGACCTTTTCGCATTCTCGCCAAACGAGGAGAAGTTTCCTACCAGTTGGAACTACCTCCGCACCTCTCCAGAGTCCACGATGTCTTCCACGTTTCTCAACTCAGGCGTTGCTTCTCGGATCCTATCCGTGAAGTGGACCACGAAACACTTGATCTCCAAGATAATCTTACATATCGAGAGTACCCCATTCGTATCCTCGATCAGGCCGAACGTACCACCCGACGTCATAATATCAAGTTTCTCAAAGTTCAATGGTCGCACCATTCTGAGGATGAAGCAACTTGGGAAAGGGAGGATCGTCTTCGACTTGAGTATCCCGCCTTCTTCCCGGAGGAACCCAAATCTCGGGACGAGATTCTTTTGAGTGGGGGTAAGTTGTCACACCCTAGCTAGTCATGCATCAGAGTGTGTGCATCATGTTTAAATTTCCATTTAATTTGAAATGGGGATTTGTGAAACCCTCAGAATCATTTTTTAAAATGATCCAAATAAAAATTTCTCCAAAAAGGTCCAAGAAAATGCTCATGTTGCTCTCTGAAAATATTGGACAGAGATAAAAATCAAACCAATATTTTTAAGAGCTCATAGGTATTTATTTTGGGCATTTGGAATTAATGCATAAATATTTGCATTGGAAATATATTAGTTATATATATTAATATATGTCCAAATATTATGCCAATTATAAAGGAGCTCTGGAATAATATATCTAGCTCCTGCAAAAATTGGCATAAGGTAAATAAATGATTTAATATTTTATTTAAATCAAAACAAATGTCAGAAATTAGAAAAAGAAAAATAAATAAAAGGAGGAGCTTACCTGGGCTCCTCCCTGTGCAGCCCAGCCAGCTGGCCGGCCCAGCCAGCAGGCGGCCCAGCCCGCCTCCCTCCTCTGTCGTCTTCGTCCTCGACAGAGGGAGGGGAGTGTGGCCGGCGCGCGCGCGCGCCACCGCGCCACGCCACCTGCCCGCCTGCCTGCCTGCCCTCCCTTCCTCGTCTCGATGCCCCGGACGACGCCACGCCCTCCCCCCTGCTCTCTCTCACTCTCCCTCGGTTCCTCCCTCCTCTCCCTCGCTCCCTCTCTCACGGCCGAACACCACCATCGCCGCCGTTCGCCATAGCAGCCGTCACCGGCCACCCCTCGCCCCTCCGCTGAGCTCAGGAGATCCGCCTCGACCCCCTCTTCCTCCCCACCGATCCACGGGTCTCCGGAAGCCCTGCATCGCCGCCCACGTCGCCGTTCCCCTCCTCGGCCACCGGAGATCGTCGCCGTCGAATCGGGAGCTACCGGACGTCCCCGAGCCCGCTAACCATCCCTGCAGCTCCGCGGTGAGCCACTGACCCGATTCCCCCTTGCCCCGTCGTCCCTAGCATCCTGTAGCTGCCGCCCCCTTGAGCTCCGAAGCTCGCCGCCGCCGTGCCTCGTCGCCGTCGTGGCCACAGTCACCGTAGCGCCCAACCGAGCACACCCACGTCCTCACCGCACCGCGTAGAAGCCGTAGGTGCCAACCCCGCATCTCCGCAGCCATTGTAGCCTCGACCCCGAGCTCAACCGAGCTCCGGCAGCCGCCACGGTCGTCGCCGTCGTCGGTACCGGCCACCACAGGCACAGCCACCACCACCGTTCGACGCGCGGGAGCAAGGGCTCTCCAACGAGCCCAAGCACGGCCTCGCCCGTGCCCTGTAGCGCGTTTCCACATCGCGCCACTGTCTCGGGCCCCGCCGGCGTCATGTCGCCGGTGGGTTTGACCTGTTTGACCTGGGGTTTGACCCCCCAGGGTCACTGACGCGTGGGCCCCGTCGGCCAGGTGGTCAGATTAGTGCTAATCACCGCTTAATTAACCCCCCTGACACTGACAGTGGGCCCCAGCGCCACTAACCCCTAATTAGGAATAAATTAACCCTGTTAAACCCCCCTGTCACTGACGTGTGGACCCCACACGTCAGGTTTGACCCCAGCCAGCCGCAGTTGACCACTGACGTCATGCTGACGTCATGCTGGCGCAATATTTATATTTTTGGATTTAATTTAAATCAGGAAATTCCAGAATATTATTTAAACTTCAAAAATTCATAACTTTTATTCTGTAACTCCAAATCAGACAAATTATATATGAAAAATGATCAGAAAAATCCAATTTATCCATATGTACTATTTTCATGCATGATCAAACAAGTTAAATTGATGTTTAAAGAAGAACAAGGAAAAGCACTTTAAAAGGCCATACTTGAGTTTGAAATTTGAATCTTTGATTCAAATTGGTTCAAACCCTTCTGGTCTTAGTTGCATTAGCCCAACACACTCATATTGCCATGTTTCATGGATGCATCATATTGTTGCACATTGTTTGGTGATGGTTGTGTATCGGTGTCCTTTGCGACAGGTTCTGCCTCCGAGGAGTACCGTGATTACCCTAACGAAGAACCGTATCAGTGCATCGAACCATCAGGCAAGCAACCAACCATTTGATCATATCGATACAAGCCCATGTTCTCGCTCCTGCTCTCTTTTACTGCATTAAGATAACGCGTTTCAAACTGCTGTGTGCTACGGTAGTTGAACCCATTTCCTCTGCATGACCTGTCATTGCCATAGTAACTAGATGAAACCCACTAGCATGTGTAGGAGTTGATTGAGCCATATGTATGTGTTGTTCCTACCTTGCTATGCCTGCTATGCTTAGAGTCGTGTCAGGTCTGGTTCATCTGGGTGATGGCTAGAGTGAAATGATTATGTCGGTAATGAGAGTGGTGTGGTGAACACGATTTGGTAAAGGTATCGATGAGAGGCCATGTAGGAGTACATGGTGGGTTGTTTCATTGAAGCCGACCTTAAGCACTGAGATCTGTATGTGTGATTTAAGATACAGCTACTACCATGCATTGGGCCCTGAAATATGACCCCGCTCGACTTCTTATTCACCCTAGCTCTCTGTCCATGAGTTGCAAGTAGTTTCTGGTGTTTGTAGCCTACTGGAGGCCGTGGACAGCGCTGACCGTAGGGGTGGGCTGTGATGCGGTAGGTACGTGGCCGGGTGTACCGAATACCCGTTAGGTATCTCGGGAACCCTGTTCACATCGTTCGGGGCCGTATGGGAAACCTCGGCCGGACTCCCTGCGGATGGAACCTGAATAGGTGATAAACCTGGACTAGAGGCTTAAGTGTTTAGGTAGGTCGTGGTCTACACCCACGTCGGCTTTCGCTTGAAGTCTGCCGAGCACATATCGTGTGCAGACGCTAAGTGGTGGAAACATGTATGAAGAAGTACACCCCTGCAGGGTTATCATAATCTATTCGAATAGCCGCGTCCACGGTAAAGGACTACTTGGTTGCCTATACAGTTCATAGACAAGTAAATGGAAACTGCTAAAAGCCTCAAGATAAGTGTGAGTGCCGAGGATGGCTTTTCCGTAGGAGGACGGAGGCGGATCCTCGGTAGTGTATTGAAGTGGTGAGTAGTGGACTCGTGTGCGCAAAACCATTTCAAGTTGGAGTATCGTAGGATAGCCTAGCCAAGAGTCAAAGCTGGCTTGCTGCAATAACTCCACCAACCCTTCTTGATACTATGCATGTATGTAGGATCTGATGTAAGTCTTGCTGAGTACCTTTGTACTCATGTTGCTATAATTTACATTTTTTTACAGAAGACGCTGCAACCCCTTCTGATGGGTTCTATGTAGACGTTGACATCAACGAGTAGGCTAAAGGCCCAGGTGGTGATCCTGAGCTTGTGAAGGACCATGTAGTATAGCTAGGCTTTCCAAGCCTATTTTATTTTACTAGTTGTCTGTACTCAGACAAGTTACTTCCGCTGCTGGTTTGTATGACTGTATGACTTGAATGTTGGGTCATGAGACCCGTACCTTTGTGTATGTTATGTATGGCTCCCTGAGCCTTAAATAAAGTACTTGTGTCATAGAGTCATGTTGTGATGCTTCGTTGTATTTGCACATATCGAGCATATTGTGTGTATGATTGAAATGCTTGGTATGTGTGGGATCTGACTATCTAGTTGTTTATCTTTAGTAGCCTCTCTTACCGGGAAATGTCTCCTAGTGTTACCGCTGAGCCATGGTAGCTTGCTACTGCTCTGGAACACTTAGGCTGGCCGGCATGTGTCCTTCTTCGTTCCTGTGTCTGTCCCTTCGGGGAAATGTCACGCTTTGAGTACCGGAGTCCTGTTAGCCCGCTACAGCCCGGTTTACCGGAGTCCTGCTAGCCCAGTGCTACAGCCCGGACCCACTTGCTGACGACCGACACGTTCAAAGCTGGGTCATGGATGCCTGTCCCTGTAAGTCTGTGCCACTTTGGGTTTACGACTAGTCATGTCAGCCCGGGCTCCTTATCATATGGATGCTAGCGACACTATCATATACGTGAGCCAAAAGGCGCAAACGGTCCCGGGCAAAGGTAAGGCGACACCCGTGGGGATACCGTGCGTGAGGCCGCAAAGTGATATGAGGTGTTACCGGCTAGATCGATGTGACATCGAGTCGGGGTCCTGACACTACGCACATGAGATATCGCTGACGCCATCATCAACAATGGGCCACGTGAGGCCAACGCCAATCCCATCCAGATCAACGGTGATGGTGGCTGGATGCCGCCGCCCTGCTCCGGGCTCTACGGGAGCTCAGGGGCACATAGCTGTCATCGCTCGTCTCTGGAGACTCCATGAGCTCGGGAGATTCGCTTGACCACCAGGAATCGCCGTTGTCACTGGAGGAGCTGTAGGCAAGATCCGTGGCGGACCCCACTCCCGCCGCAGCGTCGTCCTGGCGACCTCCTTCAGGGCAGCACTCCAGGCGGCGACCTTCCTTGTCGAAGACCTTGATGAACAGCACAGAGGCACCATCGTACTCAAAGTGGATCACGAGGGTGCCCTCCGCATGGCAGACTCATGCAATCTCGCCCCAGCCTCGGGTCATGAAGATGTTCCCGGAGGCAATGGCTCCAATCTCCGCTCCAGTCGTTGGGGCGTCGCAATGGGCGTGTTGCAGCCAAAGCTCGCGAAGGCCCCTCGACGGCATCTCGGCTGCAAAGAACTGCGGGAGGCGTATCCAGGTGCTCTGGGGCATCACTGCCCACGTCATGAACTCGCGTGACGAGTCTGCACCGTGGACCCTAGGGGCGACAGCGTGCGCCTCTGCAGCATGGCAACCACGGCCCTGGCGCGGGCGGCGCCGCTCACCGCTCCTCCCTCTGAAATCATCGGCGTGAGCGTACAAGGGCAGCGGGTACCCAGGAGGCGGCCTCTCATACCAAGGGCGCGACACCACCGGCCTCACGACAATCTCGCGGCGATGAGACCTCCTTTTCTTCGGCGGGAGCAGCTCGGGCTTGTTGAGGGGAGCCTTGGCTTTCTCTGTGGCCGAGAACCTCTGGATCGGTGCCATGTCTGCACAAGCAAGGAGACGAGCAAGGAAGGAGAAGAAGTGGGAGAGGCAAAGGAAAGATGGGCGATAGGGGCTCCACCACCGTCCCATTTATACCAGGAGAAGGCCAACCAGCGCCCCCCATGATCACTGGCAATGATGGTTTTCCTTGCATGTCGCAGGGACTTGTCAAGGCGGGCAGTTGCCGAGGGAGCGTGGGGAAGCGGAGACGCCCACGTCCAATCAACCGCCACACGTCGACCAACGCCGCAGGATATTGGGGCCCGCGGCGCTCCGCACTTGACCTTTGGCTTGCCTCGAAGCCAAGCCCGAGCGCGCCTTGGGCCCGGGGGCTACTGTCAGCGTTCTAGGAACAGGGGTCCCCAGACTTGGCTTCCTGCGGCACACGGCGTGGCTTTGCTAGCAGGCCTGTACAACCCATCTTCATCAACAAGGAATCAAGACCCTCGCGAGAGGCCAAGCCTTGCGAGGCGGACGATGCAAGACCTCCTCGGGAGCAGCCTCCCTAGGCCGGCTCCTGAGGGGCGGAGAGTTCAAGGCCAGGTAAACCTCGCGAGGTTCTCGTGACGTGAGCCATGACGATCGAGACCAGGCGGGCGCCAGTGCGCACATTGTCCTTGTTTCCTCTTTTGTGCTAAGGGGACAAGCGCAGGCGCGGAGTACCGAGGCATCAAGCAAAGGTTTCCATATTGGTGCAACGAGACCAAGACCAGCAGGATGGCAATATGGAGGTCACCATGGAGCCCAAGGCGGCGTCACCACCAGAGTCTTTTGTAGGCGAAGACCACTTATGTTAGGATAAGTTGTACTAGTTATCCCCTTTCAAATTGGCCATTGTTGGCTCCCTTCCTACCCAATAATTTGGGAGAGGACCAGGGCCTCTATAAATAGGACTAGCCACCACAGTAGAGGGAGGGCGGATCTTGGACCGGATCCTCTCACACACAAGTTCACCAAGCACAAGAACACCTCAACCTCAGGAGGTTGTTCTTCCCCTTGTACTTTTCATCCTTAGCCCAAGAGGCAATCCACCACCACCGCACTAGAGTAGGGTATTACACCACAACGGTGGCCCGAACCAGTATAAATCTTGTGTCCTTTGTGTTGCGAGTTCTTCGAGTTAGTTCGTAAGATCTTAGCTAAGTTAGGACGTGGATCGGCAGGGGGGAATCTTTGCGTGCACCCCAGTGTTCGAACCTTAATGGTATTACCGAAACCCGTGATCCAACAAAGTGGTCCTTGGGTGTCCGGACTATGCAACATTGGCCGGAGTAATGGGCTATGAAGATACAAGACAGATGACTTCTTCTCGTGTTCGGATGGGACTCTCCTTTGCGTGGATGGCAAGCTTGGCGTTCGGATATGTAGATTCCTTCCTTTGTAAACCGACTCTGTACAACCCTAGGCCCCTCCGGTGTTTGTATCATATAGGCTAGACATCTAGGGTTTAGCTATTACAATCTCGTGGTAGATCAACTTGTAATTCTCATATTCATCAAGATCAATCAAGCAGGAACTAGGGTATTACCTCCATTAAGAGGGCCCGAACCTGGGTAATCATCGTGTCCCTCGTCTCCTGTTACCATCGACCTTAGACGCACAGTTCGGGGCCCCCTACCCGAGATCCTCTAGTTTTGACACTGACAGCAGGCCTCTCTTCCCACACCACAAACTCCGAGGTCGCGTGGGCCTTGTGGGATAGCGGGTGCGGTGGCCGAACGGCCACCACATACATCACCCTGTCGCCGCGGCCACCCAGGTCGCGGGAAGGTGCACCCCCACGGCTGTCGGAGGCAGCGTCAGCCTTCGAAGGGGTGCGCCCTCGGGGAGCCACCACCGACATCACGGCTTATTTGCGGGGGAGGGTGCGGCCTCTTTTGGGCAATGGTGAGCTTGGTCCTTCCTTGGGATCCTTTCCCTTCTTTGTGGTAGAAAACCTCCTCACCAGTGCCATGAATGCTCTGACAAGACGGCAGGTTGAAGATGAAGAAGAGGGAGCAAGAGGCAAGAGGAAGAAGATGGACTGGGGGCTCCGCCCCCTGCCCCATTTGTATTCAAAGGAAGGCCGACCGCCGACCTCTCATGTTCAATGCAATGATAGCTTTTCTGCATGCATCAGGCAGTTGTAAAGTCGAGCAGTTACCGAGGCAGCATGGTGAAGTGGAGATGCCCACATCCCATCAAGCACCATGTGCCGACTCAGTCCGCAGGAGATAGGGGCCCGTGATGCTTCGCCCTTGCCCGTGGCTTTGCCTCAAAGCCATGTCTGAGCGCGCCTTGTGCCCGTAGGCTACTCTCGGTGTTATGGGAAATAGGGTACTAGACTTGCCTGCCTGCGGCCCATGGCGTGGCTCCATCTACGGCCTGGTATGGCCCATCTACAACACTGTCAACACAAGACCCTCGCGAGGTGGGCGACATCAAGACCAACGGAGGGAGCGGCCTCCCCTGGCTGCCTCCTGAGGAGCGGAGATTTCTATGCAGGTGCCCACCACATGAGGTTGTGGTGACGCAAGCCATGAAAACCAAGGTCAGGCAGGCACCAGCAGGCGCAGAATAGTAGGTTTCCTCTTTGCTGCTAAGGAGGCGAGTGCAGGCACGGAGTCCCGAGGAATCAGCCATAGGTTTCCATTCCCTTGCAATGAGATCAAGATCGCCAGGATGGCAGGACGGATGTCATCACCGAGCCCACCGCAGTGTCACGACCAGAAGCTTTGCAGGCGACGACCACCTTTCATCAGGATAAGATGTACTACTTGTCCCCTTTCAAATTGGCGACTGCGGGATCCCTTCCCGCCTTTGTTTTGGGGGAAGAGGACAAAGGCCACTATAAATATAGGTTAGCCACCACCATAGAAAGGAAGCTCTCTCTAGATCAAATCTACACCACACCAGCTCACACCCACACCAGAGCAGACCTCGTGAGTTGTTCTTCCCTTGTACTAGTCCATACTCAGCCCCTCCATGAGGTTAATACATCCCAAAGCAGGAGTAGGGTCTTACACCACAAGCTGGCCCGAACCTGGGTAATTTGTCGTCTCCATCTTCTTCCTTGTTCATCGAGCTAGGCCGCGGGAGCGACGAACTAGTTGGCTGAAGAGGTTGAGTTCTTCGCACACGCCCAGAGTTCGAACCTTTCTTGGGTCTGCGGAGCCCTGAATCCGACATACACCCAGGGTTGGATCTTCATCTTATTGTCCTTCCATTCACTTAAATCCTAGTGACCGACATCCAACGAGGGAAAGAGGAATAGCTATGTTGGTCTGTCGAGTGGCGGCTAGGTTAGGAGCGAACCAGACTGGAGGTTGGAGAGAATGAATGGGGATTGTTCCTACCATTGATCGATATGGGAGGTGCTTTTGTGTCGCGAGCCTGCTATTGGGCCTGCCTTGCACTTACGTTATTGGCCCATCCAAATTGAAACATTTTTCTTCATTTTTTACATTGCCTGCTCATGCGCTGGCATGAACAAAACTAGCATGGGCCAACCTGGACGACTCAAACTATATGTGCACTTTCCATCCACCCAAGTCGGTCGCCAATACCAGCCCCTACGGTGGCGCTGCCCCTTTTTGCATGTACAATTGGGGTAGTGAAAAATATTGCAGCGATGCTTTTGATTACCAACATAATGGTAGAATTGCTTGTTTGTATGAACTAAGTTGGCAAATAATGAGAAGGCTGCCAGTCTTTTCATCCTATTGTTGATTGCTTAGATCTCGATATGCCAAATGTAATCACATGAAATATACAGTAAAAGCCAGTGTGATATGTGTTTCTACAACTAGTCTGACAACCCATCCTCATATAACATATCAAGGACGCACCATCTTATCAGATTAACCATTCAATTTACCAATTGAGTGTGGGAAGAAAGAAATATTGGGACTGTGTATACAAGCAATTGATGCCATGGACTCCTTCGTAGAACCTTGTAAGCGAAAAAGACATTGCAGTGTGCATGTACAGAGAGCTAGCATAAGTTCAGTTACCTGCTTCTCGGCAATTTAGTTAGCCACTGATTGCAAAATTGTTTAATTACCTTGCTTTGGCTTAACTTAGTTTGCTACTGATTACATAATGCCATAGCATGTTCATCCTATTATAGACTACGCCTATCTATGTGTTTGATACTTACTGTTTATAGATCTTCCTGTTTGCCTGAACTTAAATAGCTACTTAAGCATATAGATAGCTAGTCATATCTACTTCTAGGGTGCAGCAAATTTCATGTGTAATTCATCTTCTGCTACCCTGTTTGTTTAAATGGTTTGCTGTCATGACTTGTAGCACTAGTAATGTATGCATGTTCATCGACAAACAACTATCAACTTTATATGGGGGACAACATCTATTTAGCTTATATATGGGTCAGAATCATTTTGCTTACATCAAAGAAATTTACAGATGTATGTGTTGCTGGTAAACAGTACCGACTTGTTACTTTAATACGTTGCCAAGAACTTGTTCGTTTTACTAGTTCATGTGTAGTTAAATACATTGCCAAAAATTGTTACTTTTAATATTTTGATGTTAGTTTCTTATGGCTATTGCAACACTTTAGTTAGGATTGCTAACACTAAAGTTTGCAGAATCCAAGTGAAACTCCAATGGAATAACATGCATGTTTCGAAAAACTTGTTTACCAAGTTTGCTGTTGTAACTTGTTGCTATAATCATGTTACCAACTTCAACTTTTCAGGATGCAATTGGAAGTCCAACTACACAATAGGTACATTTTAAAAAATTTACTTGTGTAACAGGTTTGCTGTTGTAACTTGTTGCTCTAATCAACCTACTAACTACTCAACTTTTCAGGATCCAAGAGAAACTATAATGCCCCAACAGGTACCATTAGAAAAACTTGTTTGTTTAACTGCTTTCACTACAAAAAAAGACACATCTGTGACATTTTGGCCTGAAAGATTTTTGTGCCATGTTTATGACACTTCTATGACGATAATTGTGACAAAAAACATGTATCATCATAGATGTGGTGGGCTCCTACTTCTATGACAAAAAATCATGATAGAAAATGGGCTTTCTTCTTGGGTGGCCGGGGATGCACCTTCATGACATTCTTTGGGCCATCCATGGCATAAAAAATCATGGTAGAAGTGAGGGCGAGGAAATTTTCTCGGAGTTCCCGGTCACGGTTGGTGGTCGGGGCCGAGTGATGTAGTGTGGTTTGTGTGTTTCTCTCGTAGGGGCACATGTGTGCGAGGCATTCTCTAACTTAACCCGAGCCTGATGGAGAGGTGTTCGCTTACTGAACCCAAGCGATCGGTCTTGCCCTCACACCACGTCTAGCCACTAAAGCCGATCGATCATCTTCTTCCTAACTTAACATGAGCGATTCCTTTGCTGCCTTACTGAACCTGATTGATCCTTCTCGCTACTTTCTAAATCCGAAGGCACTCGTACATGCGAGACATAGCCAGTTCGGTTGTCTCCCAATGAACAATGCCCGTTGCTGCCTTGCGCGCGATACATGTAGACACAAGTCGAGATGCATTGATCAATTGAGCTGGTTGGTTGGTTGTGGATGAACATTTCCCAGAGGGGTTTGGATGATCAGGACCCCGAGCAGGCCGCCACAGTCCAGCCGGTTGGGCGTGGATGAATAGGACCCCATGGTGGGCGGAAGAAAAGTAGCCGGTGGAGGCTGGATGAGGTCGACGGTGCAAGAACAGTAGCCCATGGAGGCTGGAGCGAGGCAGTAGACTGTTATGAGCAGTAGCCCCGAGAGTCTCGTTTTGCACTATGCCACACCCCTCCCGATGAACAAGAGCCTGTTTCGACCGTAGGCGCTCAAAGAGTTGTCCGTTTCCTACGTTTTGTCTTACACCAGAGCCCTCCCGATCAAGAGGACCCCGTTTCGACCGTAGGAGGTCGAAGATAACACTTTTTCATCCATTTTGGTGTACGCCAGACCCCGAGCCAATGAACAGGACCCTGTTTCGACCATAGACGGTCAAACAGAATGTTGTTACCTCTATTTTGCGGTTCGCTAGACCCCTCCCAATGAGCAGGACCTCTTTCGGTTGTTCCGTCCAAGCTGGTTGGCTCCCGATTGATGAACAGGACACGTTCCGATCCAGTCGGTTGCCTCCCAATCACCACAACACTGTTTCTCCATTCTGACCTAATTGGTTGGCTGCCAATGAACATGACGCACTTGTTGTACGCATTCGAGATCCCACCCGTACGTATGTACATGACCATATTTTTTGCCATGTGGCTATAGGGACTACCTTAAATGCTACGTCGGGAGCTCTACTATGACATGTGCCGCTACTTACTAGGCCATGGTTCATCTTTGCAGAGAGACTGATCAACCATTATATATGTACACGTTCGCGACCAGAGAGATAACAACACGTACGGGTTGACCGGGTGGGTCCTAGCTGTCAGGGAGGATAAGGAGGCACTCCCTTGCGTGTGAAGATATATGTGGTGGATCCCAGCTGTCAAGGAGAGGAATCATTTTTTTGCGCATAATAAGGAGGCACTTCCTTGCATGTGAAGATGTACTGGTGGGTCCAGCTGTCAGCCTCACCGTGCATAGTCATCTTCGGATGGTTGTCGTTCATTGGCAACATTGACCACGATGCGCCGAGAGCACCAAGGTGATGGACGATGGCAAGGACTGCGAACGGAACAACACAGAGTCGAGGAAGATGAGGCAGTGGATGCCTACACGATGGGGAGTATGAAGGTTCACTGGTTCTGCTGCGGTGTGAGGGTGTCGTCGCTGGAGAATAACACGGGGTGTGGGTGAGTAGAGGTAAGGTCTGGCCGGCTGTGGGATTAGGGTGGGTGTATGATCGAAAGTATGTCTAGATGTGGTGATTAGACTACACTAGTAGAAAAATTGTCAAACGTGAAGCACATTAGTGCCGGTTTGATTTTGGCCCGGTACTAATGGTACCATTAGTGCCGGTTCGAACGGATTTGCATTAATGCCGGTTCGTGTTGAACCTTTAGTACCGGTTCGTGGCACGAACCGGTACTAAAGGGGTGGTGGCAGGCTAGCGTCAGGCCGGGGCCCCACGATCACCTTTAGTACCCGTTCGTGGCACGAACCGGTACTAAAGGTCTAACCTTTAGTACCGGTTCGTGCCATGAATCGGTACTAAAGGGGTCTGACCTATAGTACCGGTTGGAGACACAAACCGGGACTATAGGGCGAGGAAATTTTCTCGGAGTTCCCGGTCACGGTTGGTGGTCGGGGCCGAGTGATGCAGTGTGGTTTGTGTGTTTCTCTCATAGGGGCACATGTGTGCGAGGCGTTCTCTAACTTAACCCGAGCCTGATGGAGAGGTGTTCGCTTACTGAACCCAAGCGATTGGTCTTGCCTTCACACCACGTCTAGCCACTAAAGCCGATCGATCATTTTCTTCCTAACTTAACATGAGCGATTCCTTCACTGCCTAACTGAACCTGATTGATCCTTCTCGCTGCTTTCTAAATCCGAAGGCACTCGTACATGCGAGACGTAGCCAGCTGGGTTGTCTCCCAATGAACAATGCCCGTTGCTGCCTTGCGCGCGATACATGTAGACACAAGTCGAGATGCATTGATCAATTGAGCTGGTTGGTTGGTTGTGGATGAACATTTCCCAAAGGGGTTTGGGTGATCAGGACCCCGAGCAGGCCGCCACAGTCCAGCCAGTTGAGCGTGGATGAATAGGACCCCGTGGTGGGCTGGAAGAAAAGTAGCCGGTGGAGGCTGGAGGAGGTCGACGGTGCAAGAATAATAGCCCATGGAGGCTGGAGCGAGGCAGTAGACGGTGATGAGCAGTAGCCCTGAGGGTCCCGTTTTGAAGTATGCCACACCCCTCCCGATGAACAAGAGCCTGTTTCGACGGTAGGCGCTCAAAGAGTTGTCCGTTTCCTACGTTTTGTCTTACGCCACAGCCCTCCCAATCAAGAGGACCAGTTTCGACCATAGGAGGTCGAAGATAACTCTGTTTCATCAATTTTGGTGTACGCCAGACGCTGAGACAGTGAACAGGACCCTATTTCGACCATAGACGGTCAAACAGAATGTTGTTACCTCTATTTTGCGGTTCGCTAGACCCCTCCCAGTGAGCAGGACCTCTTTCGGTTGTTCCGTCCAAGCTGGTTGGCTCCCAATTGATGAACAGGACACGTTCCGATCTAGTCGGTTGCCTCCCAATGACCACAACACTGTTTCTCCATTCTGACCTAATCGGTTGGCTGCCAATGAACATGACGCACTTGTTGTACGCGTTCGAGACCCCACCCGTACGTATGTACATGACCATATTTTTTGCCGTGTGGCTGTAGGGACTACCTTAAATGCTACGTCGGGAGCTCTACTATGACATGTGCCGCTACTTACTAGGCCATGGTTCATCTTTGCAGAGAGACTGATCAACCATTATATATGTACATGTTTGTGACCAGAGACATAACAACATGTACGGGTTGACCGGGTGGGTCCCAGCTGTCAGGGAGGATAAGGAGGCACTCCCTTGCGTGTGAAGATATATGTGGTGGATCCCAGCTGTCAAGGAGAGGAATCATTTTTTTGCGCATAATAAGGAGGCACTTCCTTGCATGTGAAGATGTACTGGTGGGTCCAGCTGTCAGCCTCACCGTGCATAGTCGTCTTCGGATGGCTGTCGTTCATTGGCAATGTTGACCACGATGCGCTGAGAGCACCAAGGTGATGGACGACGGCAAGGACTGCGAACGGAACAACGCAGAGTCGAGGAAGATGAGGCAGTGGATGCCTACACGGTGGGGAGTATGAAGGTTCACTGGTTCTGCTGTGGTGTGAGGGTGTCGTCGCTGGAGAATAACACGGGGTGTGGGTGAGTAGAGGTAAGGTCTGGCCGGCTGTGGGATTAGGGTGGGTGTATGATCGAAAGTATGTCTAGATGGGGTGATCAGACTACACTAGTAGAAAAATGGTCAAACGTGAAGCACATTAGTGCCGGTTTGATTTTGGCCCGGTACTAATGGAACCATTAGTGCCGGTTCGAACGGATTTGCATTAATGCCGGTTCGTGTTGAACCTTTAGTACCGGTTCGTGGCACGAACCAGTACTAAAGGGGTGGTGGCAGGCTGGCGTCAGGCCGGAGCCCCATGATCACCTTTAGTACCGGTTCATGCCATCAACCGGTACTAAAGGGGTCTGACCTATAGTACCGGTTGGAGACACAAACCGGGACTATAGGGCGAGGAAATTTTCTCGGAGTTCCCGGTCAGGTTGGTGGTCGGGGCCGAGTGATGCAGTGTGGTTTGTGTGTTTCTCTCGTAGGAGCACATGTGTGCGAGGCATTCTCTAACTTAACCCGAGCCTGATGGAGAGGTGTTCGCTTACTGAACCCAAGCGATCGGTCTTGCCCTCACACCACGTCTAGCCACTAAAGCCGATCGATCATTTTCTTCCTAACTTAACATGAGCGATTCCTTCGCTGCCTAACTGAACCAGATTGATCCTTCTCGCTGCTTTCTAAATCCGATGGCACTCGTACATGCGAGACATAGCCAGCTGGGTTGTCTCCCAATGAACAATGCCCGTTGTTGCCTTGCGCGCGATACATGTAGACACAAGTCGAGATGCATTGATCAATTGAGCTGGTTGGTTGGTTGTGGATGAACATTTCCCAGAGGGGTTTGGATGATCAGGACCCCGAGCAGGCCGCAATAGTCCAGCCGGCTGGGCGTGGATGAATAGGACCCCGTGGTGCGCTGGAAGAAAAGTAGCCGGTGGAGGCTGGAGGAGGTCGACGGTGCAAGAACAGTAGCCCATGGAGGCTGGAGCGAGGCAGTAGACGGTGATGAGCAGTAGGCCCGAGAGTCCCGTTTTGAAGTATGCCACACCCCTCCCGATGAACAAGAGCCTGTTTCGACCATAGGCGCTCAAAGAGTTGTCCGTTTCCTACGTTTTGTCTTACGCCACAGCCCTCCCAATCAAGAGGACCCCGTTTCGACCGTAGGAGGTCGAAGATAACTCTGTTTCATCCATTTTGGTGTACGCCAGACCCCGAGCCAATGAACAAGACCCTGTTTCGACCATAGATGGTCAAACAGAATGTTGTTACCTCTATTTTGCGGTTCGCTACACCCCTCCCAATGAGCAGGACCTCTTTCGGTTGTTCCGTCCAAGCTGGTTGGCTCCCGATTGATGAACAGGACACGTTCCTATCCAGTCGGTTGCCTCCCAATGACCACAACACTGTTTCTCCATTCTGACCTAATCGGTTGGCTGCCAATGAACATGACGCACTTGTTGTACGCGTTCGAGACCCCACCCGTACGTATGTACATGACCATATTTTTTGCCATGTGGCTGTAGGGACTACCTTAAATGCTACGTCGGGAGCTCTACTATGACAAGTGCCGCTACTTACTAGGCCATGATTCATCTTTGCAGAGAGACTGATCAACCATTATATATCTACACGTTCGCAACCAGAGAGATAACAACACGTACGGGTTGACCGGGTGGGTCCCAGCTGTCAGGGAGGATAAGGAGGCACTCCCTTGCATGTGAATATATATGTGGTGGATCCCAGCTGTCAAGGAGAGGAATCACTTTTTTCGCATAATAAGGAGGCACTTCCTTGCATGTGAAGATGTACTGGTGGGTCCAGCTGTCAGCCTCACCGTGCATAGTCGTCTTCGGATGGCTGTCGTTCATTGGCAATGTTGACCACGATGCGCTGAGAGCACCAAGGTGATGGACGACGGCAAGGACTGGGAACGGAACAACGCAGAGTCGAGGAAGATGAGGCAGTGGATGCCTACACGGTGGGGAGTATGAAGGTTCACTGGTTCTGTGCGGTGTGAGGGTGTCGTCGCTGGAGAATAACATGGGGTGTGGGTGAGTAGAGGTAAGGTCTGGCCGGCTGTGGGATTAGGGTGGGTGTATGATCGAAAGTATGTCTAGATGGGGTGATTAGACTACACTAGTAGAAAAAGGGTCAAACATGAAGCACATTAGTGCCGGTTTGATTTTGGCCCGGTACTAATGGTACCATTAGTGCCGGTTCGAACGGATTTGCATTAATGCCGGTTAGTGTTGAACCTTTAGTACCGGTTCGTGGCACGAACCGGTACTAAAGGGGTGGTGGCAGGCTGGCGTCAGGCCGGGGCCCCACGATCACCTTTAGTACCGGTTTGTGCCCTTAACCGGTACTAAAGGGGTCTGGCCTATAGTACCGGTTGGAGACACAAACCGGGACTATAGGGCGAGGAAATTTTCTCGGAGTTCCCGGTCACGGTTGGTGGTCGGGGCCGAGTGATGTAGTGTGGTTTGTGTGTTTCTCTTGTAGGGGCACATGTGTGCGAGGCGTTCCCTAACTTAACCCGAGCCTGATGGAGAGGTGTTCGCTTACTGAACCCAAGCGATCGGTCTTGCCCTCACACCACATCTAGCCACTAAAGCCGATCGATCATTTTCTTCCTAACTTAACATGAGCGATTCCTTCGCTGCCTAACTGAATCTGATTGATCCTTCTCGCTGCTTTCTAAATCCGAAGGCACTCGTACATGCGAGACATAGCCAGCTGGGTTGTCTCCCAATGAACAATGCCCGTTGCTGCCTTGCGCGCGATACATGTAGACACAAGTCGAGATGCATTGATCAATTGAGCTGGTTGGTTGGTTGTGGATGAACATTTCCCAGAGGGGTTTGGATGATCAGGACCCCGAGCAGGCCGCCACAGTCCAGCCGGTTGGGCGTGGATGAATAGGACCCCGTGGTGGGCTGGAAGAAAAGTTGCCGGTGGAGGCTGGAGGAGGTCGACAGTGCAAGAACAGTAGCCCATGGAGGATGGAGCGAGGCAGTAGACGGTGATGAGCAGTAGCCCCGAGAGTCCCGTTTTGAAGTATGCCACACCCCTCCCGATGAACAAGAGCCTGTTTCGACCGTAGGCGCTCAAAGAGTTGTCCGTTTCCTACGTTTTGTCTTACGCCACAGCCCTCCCGATCAAGAGGACCCCGTTTCGACCGTAGGAGGTCGAAGATAACTCTGTTTCATCCATTTTGGTGTATGCCAGACCCCGAGCCAATGAACAGGACCCTGTTTCCACCATAGACGGTCAAACAGAATGTTGTTACCTCTATTTTGCGGTTCGCTAGACCCCTCCCAATGAGCAGGACCTCTTTCGGTTGTTCCGTCCAAGCTGGTTGGCTCCCAATGACCACAGCACTGTTTGTCCATTCTGACCTAATCGGTTGGCTGCCAATGAACATGACGCACTTGTTGTACGCGTTCGAGACCCCACCCGTACGTATGTACATGACCATATTTTTTGCCGTGTGGCTGTAGGGACTACCTTAAATGCTACGCCGGGGGCTCTACTATGACATGTGCCGCTACTTACTAGGCCATGGTTCATCTTTGGAGAGAGACTGATCAACCATTATATATGTACACGTTCGCGACCAGAGAGATAACAACACATACGGGTTGATCGGGTGGGTCCCAGCTGTCAGGGAGGATAAGGAGGCACTCCCTTGCGTGTGAAGATATATGTGGTGGATCCCAGCTGTCAAGGAGAGGAATCATTTTTTTGCGCATAATAAGGAGGCACTTCCTTGCATGTGAAGATGTACTGGTGGGTCCAGCTATCAGCCTCACCGTGCATAGTCGTCTTCGGATGGCTATCGTTCATTGGCAACGTTGACCACGATGCGCCGAGAGCACCAAGGTGATGGACGACAGCAAGGACTGCAAACGGAACAACGCAGAGTCAAGGAAGATGAGGCAGTGGATGCCTACACGGTGGGGAGTATGAAGGTTCACTGGTTCTGCTGCGGTGTGAGGGTGTCGTCGCTGGAGAATAACACGGGGTGTGGGTGAGTAGTGGTAAGGTCTGGCCGGCTGTGGGATTAGGGTGGGTGTATGATCGAAAGTATGTCTAGATGGGGTGATTAGACTACACTAGTAGAAAAAGGGTCAAACGTGAAGCACATTAGTGCCGGTTTGATTTTGGCCCGGTACTAATGGTACCATTAGTGCCGGTTCGAACGGATTTGCATTAATGCCGGTTCGTGTTGAACCTTTAGTACCGGTTCGTGGCACGAACCGGTACTAAAGGGGTGGTGGCAGGCTGGCGTCAGGCCGGGGCCCCACGATCACCTTTAGTACCGGTTCGTAGCATGAACCGGTACTAAAGGTCTAACCTTTAGTACCGGTTCGTGCCATGAACCGGTACTAAAGGGGTCTGACCTATAGTGCCGGTTGGAGACACAAACCGGGACTATAGGGCGAGGAAATATTCTTGGAGTTCCCGGTCACGGTTGATGGTCGGGGCCGAGTGATGCAGTGTGGTTTGTGTGTTTCTCTCGTAGGGGCACATGTTTGCGAGGCGTTCTCTAAATTAACCCGAGCCTGATGGAGAGGTGTTCGCTTACTGAACCCAAGCGATCGGTCTTGCCCTCACACCACATCTAGCCACTAAAGCCGATCGATCATTTTCTTCCTAACTTAACATGAGCGATTCCTTCGCTGCCTAACTGAACCTGATTGATCCTTCTCACTGCTTTCTAAATCCAAAGGCACTCGTACAGGCGAGACATAGCCAGTTGGGTTGTCTCCCAATGAACAATGCCCATTGCTGCCTTGCGCGCGATACATGTAGACACAAGTCGAGATGCATTGATCAATTGAGCTGGCTGGTTGGTTGTGGATGAACATTTCCCAGAGGGGTTTGGATGATCAGGACCCCGAGCAGGCCGCCACAGTCCAGCCGGTTGGGCGTGGATGAATAGGACCCCGTGGTGGGCTGGAAGAAAAGTAGCCGATGGAGGCTGGAGGAGGTCGACGGTGCAAGAACATTATCCCATGGAGGCTGGAGTGAGGCAGTAGACGGTGATGAGCAGTAGCCCCGAGAGTCCCGTTTTGCAGTATGCCACACCCCTCCCGATGAACAAGAGCCTGTTTCGACCGTAGGCGCTCAAAGAGTTGTCCGTTTCCTACGTTTTGTCTTACGCCACAGCCCTCTCGATCAGGAGGACCTGTAGGATCGAAAGTATGTCTAGAGGGGAGGTGATTAGACTACTTGACCAAATAAAAACTTAACCTTTTCCCAATTTTAGTTCTTGGCAGATTCTAGCTATTTTAGGACAAGTCAAGCAATCATCACACAATTGAAGCAAGCATGCAAAGAGTTTATGGGCAGCAGAAAGTAAAGCATGCAACTTGCAAGAATATAAAGGGAAGGGTTTGGAGAATTCAAATGGTATTGGAGACACGGATGTTTTTCCCGTGGTTCGGATAGGTGGTGCTATCCTACATCCACGTTGATGGAGACTTCAACCCACGAAAGGTAACGGTTGCACGAGTCCACACAGGGCTCCACCCAAGGGCAACGGTTGCGCGAGTCCACGGAGGGCTCCACACATGAAGGGTCCACGAAGAAGCAACCAACCATAAAGGGTCCACAAAGAAGCAACCTTGTCTATCCCACCATGGCCATCGCCCACGAAGGACTTGCCTCACTAGCGGTAGATCTTCACGAAGTAGGAGATCTCCTTGCCCTTACAAACTCCTTGGTTCGCTCCACAATCTTGTCGGAGGCTCCCAAGTGACACCTAGCCAATCTAGGAGACACCACTCTCCAAGAAGTAACAAATGGTGTGTAGGTAATGAACTCCTTGCTCTTGTGCTTCAAATGATAGTCTCCCCAACACTCAACTCTCTCTCATAGGATTTGGATTTGGTGGAAAGAAGATTTTAGTGGAAAGCAACTTGGGAAGGCTAGAGATCAAGATTCATATGGTAGGAATGGAATGTCTTGATCTCAACACATGAGTAGGTGGTTCTCTCTCACAACAAATGAGTTGGAATGATGTGTGTGTTCTGATGGCTCTCGCACTAAATGAGAAAGAGGTGGAGGGGTATATATAGCCTCCACACAAAATCCAACCGTTACACACAATTTACCAATCTCGGTGGGACCGAATCAGAAAACTCGGTCTGACCGAAATAGTAAACCTAGTGACCGTTAGGAATTTCGGTGGGACTGACATGCAACTCGGTAGGACCGATTCGGTTAGGGTTTGGGCATAACGTAACTCGGTGAGACCGAAAAGTTACAAAGGGGAAACAATGAGTTTACATTGCAATCTCGGTGGGACCGATTCGCTCTTTCGGTGGGACCGAAAAGTTACGAAAGGGAAACAGAGAGTTTGCAACCCCATCTCGGTGGGACCGAGATCCTTATCGGTAGAACCGAATTGCTAGGGTTTGGCAGTGGCTAATGACAAGTGAAACTCAGTGGCACCGGATAGGAAGAATCGGTAGGACCGAGTTTGGCTTAGAGTTTAGGTCATATGTGGATGTGGGAAAGTAGTTGAGAGTTTTTGGAGCATATCACTAAGCACATGAAGAAAGAGGCTCATTAAGCAACACCTCATCCCTCCTTAATAGTATTGGCTTTTCTTATGGACTCAATGTGATCTTGGATCACTAAAATATGAAATGAAGAGTCTTGAGCTTTTGAGCTTGGGCCAATCCATTTTCCTTAGCATTTTGAGGGTTCCACTTTCACATCCATGCCATGCCAATCATTGAGCTTTTCCTGAAATAATCATCTTGGAATAGTATTAGCTCAATGAGCTATATGTTGTTATGAATTACCAAAACCACCTAGGGATAGTTGCACTTTCAATCTCCCCCTTTTTGGTAATTGATGACAACATATAGATCAAAGCTTCGACAAATGATAATAAGCATGAAGTATATCGTTGCTTTGAGAAGTATGTGATAAGTAAGAGCTCCCCCTAAATTTGTGCATATTTAAAATTTGCTTTGGACTGCAAATGCACAAAGAGTTAGAGTCATGGGTTACTCTTCCATGTCACATACATCTTGGTGGAGCGCTAAAAATGATAAGATTTAAATACATGCACTCATCACCAAGAATAGTGAATGATCACAAACGATAGATAGAATGGTAATATTTAAGCAAGCATTAAGGAAACATTAAGTGTAGCTTATGATCAAACACATGATCATCGATGTCTCACAAGCATAAGGACGTAGTATCAAGCACTCAAAAGCAGAAAAGGTTCGAAAAAAACCACCAAATAAAGCAAGAGAGAAAAGCAACACTCTCTCTCTCTCTCGAAGCCTATGATCTATACATCTTATCCCCCTTTGGCAACAAGTTACCAAAAAGTTCCTAGAGAATGCATAGTGCTAAATCGACGCTCAGGCTTGATCTTCAGGTGGTGGTGGAGTCCGGATCACTCCAAGGACAAAGGCTTCTGTAGATGTTGAAGTAGTCGCTGGAGTTGGAGCTGAAGTAGACACTGGAGCTGAGGCCGTAGCTGGTGCTGAAGTAGTGGCTCTGGTGTCAGCAACTGGCAGTGCAAACGACCTCGGACCTCGTGGAACTCTAGAAAATGCTTGAGTCGTGGTCCTGCCTCTCCTCTCATTCATATCCTCCTGGAGCTGCTCCACTGCAGACTGTACTTCTGTTACCTTGACATCCAAGTCATAGAACTTCTCTTCCATGATCCTCTCTAGGCTCTGCTGATTTTTAGTGAGGTTTGCCAAACTTTGCTCAATTCTCAGCGTGGATGCAATCAAGTAACTGAGCTTCTCTTGCTTGGTATTCAAGAAATAGTCAGATGCCTCCTCTTGAGTAGGCATCCTGGCAGCTTTTTCCTTCTTCGCCTTCTCCTTCTTTGCAAATGCTTGTGCAGACGATGGCTCATTCTCTGTCATCACTACTTCATTGTCCTCGAAATCTGGACGGATGGGCAGGTGTTCCTTATCCAACAAATATACGCCCGTGCCCATCTTGGAATTGATGAGCTCCTGAATCTGAGGGGCATATCCATAGCTCCTCTTCTGATCTGCAACTGTCCTCTTAATGGTTTCCACAATGAGACTCATGACCCTGAATTTCTGAGGCACATCAAACACATGTAGCAAATTGATCGCGTGACCTATGATCATCTTGTGATCTCCAGACTTAGGCAACAGAGTGTGCCTTATTATCCAATTGATAGTAGGCAATCCTGAGAGCAGATAATGCATTGAGCCAAACTTGAATGTGTCAAGTGCTTCATTGGGGATCTCCTTGTACATGTTGGACATTGAGTTATGATCCATTTTCTTCTTGGCATAGATATCCAAGTCCTCATCTTGCTCTTCTGGGGCATTGATGATCTGTGCCCACTCAGCCACTATAGATTGGTACCTTGTACCTTCTGACATCCAAGTAATCCTGCCATCCGGATAAAAGTGTGCTGTGGAGTAGAACTGCATGATAAGTTCCTCATTCCACTTTGTGAGCTTCTGCCCAACAAAGTCAGCTACTCCACAAGCACTAAAGCTGTCAAATACTCCAGGATAGTGCTCCTTATTCTCCTTGATATATGTCCAGTCAACCCATCGCATATCACAGACAATGGGCTTCTTATCTAGCAACACCGTCTCATAGAAATCCTGCTGCTCCTTGGTGTGAAACCTGTAATCCATGGCAGTCCTTCTCCTAGAAGCATATGGATCTGCTTCTCTCCATTTCCTGAGCCCTGAGTCTCTCCTGAGCTTCATATCCTCAGCCACAGGATGAGCATCGTTGTGGTCTGGGATCTTGGGCTTGAGCTTCCGAAGGACACTCTCTTCTTCTTCTTCTGCAACTGTCTCAGGCACTAGGGCCTTGTTCTTTTCTGCAGCTGGGATGCTTCGTGTGTTTCTCTTTGGAGCTGTCTTAGGCTTTGATGCAGCCTTAGGAGCTTCCTTGGGCTTGGATGTAGCTTCCCCTGACCTTATTGCATCTCCCATAACTTTGGGTGCCTTGGGCACTGGTGCAGCTGCCTCTTCTTCCTCCTCCTCTTCTACCATGATGGAGGCTCTCCCAAGCACTTTGGCTACAGTCTTCTTTACCCTCTCTTTCCTTTTCTTGCTCTCAGCAGCAATGGGCTCAATGGGAGCAGGTGCAGGCTTCTCAGTTGAAGCTCTAGCCTTTGACATTGGCTGCCTGCCTGCTGGCCTCTTGACTTTCAGTCCTGGCTTTGAGCCTTGAGCTGGCTCAACTCTCCTGGAAGTGGCCTCTTCCTCTGCCACATAGTCCTCATCTTCAGAATCAGACGTTCTCTTCTTCTTTTCACGTGTGGCAGCCTTAGGCAGATTGCTGGGGGTGCTTCTGCTGCCATCATCAGAAGAACTTGAGGGGCTAGTGCCCTCACTCATCACAACTTGCTGCTCTGAGAGGTTCTGGCTGTCACTTTGATCAGACATGTTGCAAACTGACTGCTGACCCTGTGAATAGATTATAGAAGAGATAGATTGGATGAGCATCACAAAAAGCAGAGAGTTTTGCAAAAGATTAATTCAAAAACTTAGTTTTAGTTTTCCACAGAAAGCATCTCGGATCTACCGTTTTTCAAACTCGGTGACACCGAAGCAGTTTTGGCACCAGAACTGGTGAACTCGGTAGGACCGAGTCATAGTTCGGTGGCACCGAGACTGCTAGGGTTTCACAGAATTCCAAAATCGGTCGCACCGATAAGTTATTCTCGGTCAGACCGAGTTTCACTTGTGCAATGGCAAAAGCCAGATCGGTGGGACCGAGTTTTTCAACTCGGTGGGTCCGAGATGGTTTCGGCGGAAACCTAACCCTAAAATTTTCGAATTAAACCTAATCTACGAGCGTTTTGACTGGATAGAAGTGTTTCAATCGTGGCAAGAATCATGATGATCACAATGTGCTAGGAATCAGATTGAGGAATAGCACAAAGATCAAGTCCATACCCTAGTTTGGCGTGGACTTGCTACGGCGGCAACGACGGGGCAGAAATCCGTTGACGGCGGCGGAGACCAGCGACTTGAGGCTGCTGGCAGCGAGGAGGACGATCCGGAGACCCAGGAGGCAGAGCGAGCTATGCGCGGGCGAAGAGGTTTCGGAGAAATTTCGAAAATTCTTCCCGTGACTATATATAGCCCGACCCTGTCGGTGTGACCGAGTGGAACAACTCGGTGGCACCGAGATTCATAACTGCGTGCAGTTACTGAAACTCGGTGTGACCGAAATGTTCAAATCGGTTGCACCGAGATCGAAAACATAGATCAACTTAATGATCTCGGTAGCACCGAAATGGAGTATCGGTCAGACCGAGATTCATAAAGAGGTTTTGGAAGTTTAAGTCTATGACGAATCGGGGACTCCGAGCGCTCCTCACACAGAGTGGTTCGAATCTGACTTGATCAAATTTTGTGATGCAGCATGAATAGAGTTTGAGACGAGAAAGGCATAGATAGCTAGAGGAGGTTCTTAGGCATTCTTGTCCATCCACTTGGCAAAAGAAGATAAAGCCGAACAATCAAAACAACAAGTGGATGTCCTCGAATGAGTAAAATATGCAATCAGCATGCTCACACAATAAGATAGCAAATGAAATATGTGGCAAGGCATGCACAACCAATTCTAGCATCTATCAAGCAATTTGCGATGACTAGGTCATCTATATATGAGTATATTGACTTACGAGTCAAGTGAGAACACTTGATCGTAGGTCATACTCATCGTTTAAGCTCAAGTGGGGTTACCACTTTTACATAAAGCGTTGTTTTGTTCACATAGAGTTGCTTTAGCTCAAGTCTTAGAGTAAAGCTCCCCCTAGATGTGATATCCCCCCTAAGAGGGATGAACTAACCTTGGGTTTTGTCGATGATGACTTCATGTAGACATTGAAGATGTGGATGCTCAATGTTGATGTAGATCTCTTGGAGCTATCCATTTGAGTGAATTGCACTTTCAATACCTACATGGGTTAGTCCCACAAGGAACAAACAAGGATATCCATAGACATAGAGTGATGCACACAAAAGATGATGTCCATGAAAACTTTTAGGTTACCTTGTCCCTTGTCTTACCAACAAGAGGGTTTGTGACTCCTTGAACTAGTGCAAGATGTGGAAGTTGATTGCACTTGTTCTTGCCAAAATGATAAGAGTGAAGTATGTTGGCGGAGTCACCCTCAAGAACTCTCTTGTTCTTCTTCTTTTGGATCCACATCATCTTGATGGGAATCATTGGAGTTGTATTCATACTTGATGAAGTGGAACTTGAGGTAGTCTTGGGAATCCACTTGACTAAGGTCTTAGGAGCTTCTTCAAATGCATCAATTTCCTCTTGAAGCTTGTCCTTGCCTTTTTGCTCGTAGTCTTATGGTGGAAGATCATCTTGAGCTTGTGTCCCCTTGAAAGAAGTATACTTCTCTTGTTGAGGGACAAACTTTGTCTTGGGGTATTGATCTTCTTCCCATTCAACTCCATTGGCATTGAACTTTCGTTCAAAACCAACACCTTCATTCTTCCGGTGCATTCCTTGCTTGCGCACAATTTCCTCGAATTGCTTACTCCCGGCAAGGCTTTTGTACACTCCTTTCTATATAATTCCCTTCAATAAGCTATTTTCTTGCTCAAGTGTAACTTGGCTAAGAGAATCATTAGTGGAATCAAGAGAACTACTAGAAGCAACAATATTGGATTTAGCATGATCATTGTTACTACTAGAGGAAGAATCTTTCTTGTTAGACTTGACTTGAGGCATGTAAGTGGATAAGAGTAAACGCTTGGCAATGTAAGAAGAACTTTTCTTGAGGAGATCATCATTGATTGCCTTTAAGAACTCATGCTCTTGCTCAAGATTGAGCTTTTCAAAGCGTACCTTCTCATGAGCTCTTAAAAGTTCTCGATGATATTCGAAGATAGTGTCATGAGCTAACTTAAGAGTTTTTAGTTCTTTAGTTAGAGCCTCAATCTTCTCCTTATCATTGTCATTCGTTTTATCTTGATTAGCATGATTAATTGGTCTTTCATCATAGTATTCATCACTAGAGTTGTCACCAAGCAAATCATCACCTAACAAGTCATCTTCATCACTATCGAAATCAACGTACTCGGGGTGTGTTACCTTAGGACCTTTGGCCATGAAGCATCTTCCAATTCCTTCATTTGGTGAGTCAAATATGTCGTAGGAGTTGGTTGACACAAGTGCTAGACCGGCAACACCTTCATCTTGAGTATCTTCGGAGTCGGAGTGATAACTTCTCTCGGAGTGGCTGTCGGAGTCGGAGCCGGATACCCATTCACCAACATGAGCTTGATGTCTTCGTCTTGTGTAGCTCCTTGATTATTTTTCCTTCCTTTCCGAATCCTTGCTTCTTCGTGAGTATCTTCGTTCATAACGATCATCTCTACTCCTTCTCTCTCTTGGTGGTGATCCTTTGCTTCTTCTTTTTGGAGAATCTTCTCTTCTCTTGTAGGGAGCCGTACACTCATTGGAATAGTGTCCGGGTCTTCCACAATTGTAACAGTTTCGCTCTCGACTAGAAGATCTTTGACTTGGAGCTTCTATCTTTGCTTCTACTCTTGTAGAACTTGTTGAAGTTCTTCACCATTAAGCTCAATTCTTCATTGAAGTCTTGTTTCTCACTTGATGATGTAGGGGCTTCACATGAGGCTTTATAGGCACCACTTGACTTGTTGTGAAGTTCCTCTTTATCCTTAAGTGACGTCTCATGAGCAACAATTCTTCCAATCACTTCCGTTGGCTTGAGATCTTTGTAATTGGGCATCATTTGGATTAATGTGCACACGGTATCATATTTTCCATCCAAGGCTCTTAGGATCTTCTTGATGATGAATTTATCGGTCATCTCTTCACTTCCTAAGCCGGCAATCTCATTTGTGATGAGAGCAAGCCTAGAGTACATTTCAGCGACACCTTCACCATCCTTCATCTTGAACTTATCAAGTTGGCTTTGAAGCACATCCAACTTGGATTCCTTGACGGAGTCGGTACCTTCGTGCATATCAATCAAAGTGTCCCAAATTTCCTTTGCATTCTCAAGGCGGCTGATTTTTTTGAATTCTTCGGGGCATAATCCGTTCAAGAGAATATCACAAGCTTGAGCATTGTATTGCAACATCTTCAACTCATCCGCGGTAGCTTCACAGTTTGGTTCTCTCCCATCAAAGAAGTCACCTTGCAAACCAACACACACAATAGCCCAAACAGCGGGGTTATGTCCAAGAATATGCATTTTCATTTTATGCTTCCAACTAGCAAAATTAGTACCATCAAAGTAAGGACCTCTACGGTGATAATTTCCCTCGCTAGACGCCATACTCTCCTAGGTTGTGAAACCAAGGCTATGACCACCAAAAGCTATGGAGATCAAGAAAATGGAGACCAAAGCTCTGATACCACTTGTAGGATCGAAAGTATGTCAAGAGGGGGGGTGATTAGACTACTTGACAAAATAAAAACTTAACCTTTTCCCAATTTTAGTTCTTGGCAGATTTTAGCTATTTTAGGACAAGTCAAGCAATCATCACACAATTCAAGCAAGCATGCAAATAGTTTATGGGCAGCGGAAAGTAAAGCATGCAACTTGCAAGAATATAAAGGGAAGGGTTTGGAGAATTCAAACGCTATTGGAGACACGGATGTTTTTCCCGTGTTTCGGATAGGTGGTGCTATCCTACATCCACGTTGATGGAGACTTCAACCCACGAAGGGTAATGGTTGCGCGAGTCAACACAGGGCTCCACCCAAGGGCAACGGTTGCGCGAGTCCACGGAGGGCTCCACCCACGAAGGGTCCACGAAGAAGCAACCACCCACAAAGGGTCCACGAAGAAGCTACCTTGTCTATCCCACCATGGCCATCGCCCACGAAGGACTTGCCTCACTAGCGGTAGATCTTCACGAAGTATGCGATCTTCTTGCCCTTACAAACTCCTTGGTTCACTCCACAATCTTGTCGGAGGCTCCCAAGTGACACCTAGCCAATCTAGGAGACACCACTCTCCAAGAAGTAACAAATGGTGTGTAGGTAATGAACTCCTTGCTCTTGTGCTTCAAATGATAGTCTCCCCAACACTCAACTCTCTCTCATAGGATTTGGATTTGGTGGAAAGAAGATTTGAGTGGAAAGCAACTTGGAAGGCTAGAGATAAAGATTCATATGGTAGGAATGGAATGTCTTGATCTCAACACATGAGTAGGTGGTTCTCTCTCAAAACAAATGAGTTGGAATGATGTGTGTGTTCTGATGGCTCTCTCACTAAATGAGAAAGAGGTGGAGGGGTATATATAGCCTCCACACAAAATCCAACCATTACACACAATTTACCAATCTCGGTGGGACCGAATCAGAAAACTCGGTCTGACCGAAATAGTAAACCTAGTGACCGTTAGGAATTTCGGTGGGACTGACATGCAACTTGGTAGGACCGATTCGGTTAGGGTTTGGGCATAACGTAATCTCGGTGAGACCGATTACACAAACTCGGTGAGACCGAATTTGGTAATTAGCTAACCAGAGAGTTGGTCAGGCAAACTCGGTGGGACCGATTTGCTCTTTCGGTGAGACCGAGTGTAACTCGGTGAGACCGAAAAGTTACAAGGGAAACACTGAGTTTACATTGCATTCTCGGTGGGACCGATTCGCTCTTTCGGTGGGACCGAAAAGTTACGAAAGGGAAACAGAGAGTTTGCAACCCCATCTCAGTGGGACCGAGATCCTTATCGGTAGAACCGAATTGCTAGGGTTTGGCAGTGGCTAATGTCAAGTGAAACTCGGTGGCGCCGGATAGGAAGAATCGGTAGGACCGAGTTTGGCTTAGAGTTTAGGTCATATGTGGATGTGGAAAAGTAGTTGAGGGTTTTTGGAGCATATCACTAAGCACATGAAGCAAGAGGCTCATTAAGCAACACCTCATCCCTCCTTAATAGTATTGGCTTTTCTTATGGACTCAATGTGATCTTGGATCACTAAAATATGAAATGAAGAGTCTTGAGCTTTTGAGCTTGGGCCAATCCATTTTCCTTAGCATTTTGAGGGTTCCACTTTCACATCCATGCCATGCCAATCATTGAGATTTTCCTGAAATAATCATCTTGGAATAGTATTCGCTCAATGAGCTATATGTTGTTATGAATTACCAAAACCACCTAGGGATAGTTGCACTTTCAGGACCCCGTTTCGACCATAGGAGGTCGAAGATAACTCTGTTTCATCCATTTTGGTGTACGCCAGACCCCGGGCCAATGAACAGGACCCTGTTTCGGCCATAGACAGTCAAACAGAATGTTGTTACCTCTATTTTGCGGTTCGCTAGACCCCTTCCAATGAGCAGGACCTCATTCGGTTGTTCCGTCCAAGCTGGTTGGCTCCCGACTGATGAACAGGACACGTTCCGATCCAGTCGGTTGCCTCCCAATGACCACAACACTGTTTCTCCATTCTGACCTAATCGGTTGGCTGCCAATGAACATGACACACTTGTTGTACGCGTTCGAGACCCCACCCGTACGTATGTACATGACCATATTTTTTACCGTGTGGCTGTAGGGACTACCTTAAATGCTACGTCGGGAGCTCTACTATGACATGTGCCGCTACTTACTAGGCCATGGTTCATCTTTGCAGAGAGACTGATCAACCATTATATATGTACACGTTCGCGACCAGAGAGATAACAACACGTACGGGTTGACCGGGTGGGTCCCAGCTGTCAGGGAGGATAAGGAGGCACTCCCTTGCGTGTGAAGATATATGTGGTGGATCCCAGCTGTCAAGGAGAGGAATCATTTTTTTGCGCATAATAAGGAGGCACTTCCTTGCATGTGAAGATGTACTGGTGGGTCCAACTGTCAGCCTCACCGTGCATAGTCGTCTTCGGATGGCTATCGTTCATTGGCAACGTTGACCACGATGCGCCGAGAGCACCAAGGTGATGGACGACGGCAAGGACTGCGAACGGAACAACGCAGAGTCGAGGAAGATGAGGCAGTGGATGCCTACACGGTGGGGAGTATGAAGGTTCACTGGTTCTGCTACGGTGTGAGGGTGTCGTCGCTGGAGAATAACACGGGGTGTGGGTGAGTAGAGGTAAGGTCTGGCCGGCTGTGGCATTAGGGTGGGTGTACGATCGAAAGTATGTCTAGATGGGGTGATTAGACTACACTAGTAGAAAAATGGTCAAACGTGAAGCACATTAGTGCCGGTTTGATTTTGGCCCGGTACTAATGGTACCATTAGTGCCGGTTCGAACGGATTTGCATTAATGCCGGTTCGTGTTGAACCTTTAGTACCGGTTCATCGCACAAACCGGTACTAAAGGGGTGGTGGCAGGCTGGCGTCAGGCCGGGGCCCCACGATCACCTTTAGTACCGGTTCGTGGCACGAACCGGTACTAAAGGTCTAACCTTTAGTACCGGTTCGTGCCATGAACCGGTACTAAAGGGGTCTGACCTATAGTACCGGTTGGAGACACAAACCGGGACTATAGGGCGAGGAAATTTTCTCGGAGTTCCCGGTCACGGTTGGTGGTCGGGGCCGAGTGATGCAGTGTGGTTTGTGTGTTTCTCCCGTAGGGGCACATGTGTGTGAGGCGTTCTCTAACTTAACCCGAGCCTGATGGAGAGGTGTTCGCTTACTGAACCCAAGCGGTCGGTCTTGCCCTCACACCACGTCTAGCCACTAAAGCCGATCGATCATTTTCTTCCTAACCTAACATGAGCGATTCCTTCGCTGCCTAACTGAACCTGATTGATCCTTCTTGCTGCTTTCTAAATCCGAAGGCACTCGTACAGGCGAGACATAGCCAGTTGGGTTGTCTCCCAATGAACAATGCCCATTGCTGCCTTGAGCGCGATACATGTAGACACAAGTCGAGATGCATTGATCAATTGAGCTGGTTGGTTGGTTGTGGATGAACATTTCCCAGAGGGGTTTGGATGATCAGGACCCCGAGCAGGCCGCCACAGTCCAGCCGGTTGGGCGTGGATGAATAGGACCCCGTGGTGGGCTGGAAGAAAAGTAGCCGGTGGAGGCTGGAGGAGGTCGACGGTGCAAGAACAGTAGCCCATGCAGGCTGGAGCGAGGCAGTAGACGGTGATGAGCAGTAGTCCTGAGAGGCCCGTTTTGCAGTATGCCACACCCCTCCCGATGAACAAGAGCCTGTTTCGACCGTAGGCGCTCAAAGAGTTGTCCGTTTCCTATGTTTTGTCTTACGCCACAGCCCCATCAATCAAGAGGACCCCGTTTCGATCGTAGGAGGTCGAAGATAACTCTGTTTCATCCATTTTGGTGTACGCCAGACCCCGAGCCAATGAACAGGACCCTGTTTCGACCGTAGACGGTCAAACAGAATGTTGTTACCTCTATTTTGCGGTTCGCTAGACCCCTCCCGATGAGAAGGACCTCTTTCGGTTGTTCCGTCCAAGCTGGTTGGCTCCCGATTGATGAACAGGACATGTTCCGATCCAGTGGGTTGCCTCCCAATGACCACAACACCGTTTCTCCATTCTGACCTAATTGGTTGGCTGCCAATGAACATGACGCACTTGTTGTACGCGTTCAAGACCCCACCCGTATGTATGTACATGACCATATTTTTTGCCGTGTGGCTGTAGGGACTACCTTAAATGCTACGTCGGGAGCTCTACTATGACATGTGCCGCTACTTACTAGGCCATGGTTCATCTTTGCAGAGAGACTGATCAACCATTATATATGTACACATTCGCGACTAGAGAGATAACAACATGTACGGGTTGACCGGGTGGGTCCCAGCTGTCAGGGAGGATAAGGAGGCACTCCCTTGCGTGTGAAGATATATGTGGTGGATCCCAACTGTCAAGGAGAGGAATCATTTTTTTGCGCATAATAAGGAGGCACTTCCTTGCATGTGAATATGTACTGGTGGGTCCAACTGTCAGCCTCACCGTGCATAGTCGTCTTTGGATGGCTGTCGTTCATTGGCAACGTTGACCACGATGCGCCGAGAGCACCAAGGTGATGGACAACGGCAAGGACTGCGAACGGAACAACGCATAGTCGAGGAAGATGAGGCAGTGGATGCCTACACGGTGGGGAGTATGAAGGTTCACTGGTTCTGCTGCAGCGTGAGGGTGTCGTCGCTGGAGAATAACACGGGGTGTGGGTGAGTAGAGGTAAGGTCTGGCCGGCTGTGGGATTAGGGTGGGTGTATGATCGAAAGTATGTCTAGATGGGGTGATTAGACTACACTAGTAGAAAAAGGGTCAAACGTGAAGCACATTAGTGCCGGTTTGATTTTGGCCCGGTACTAATGGTACCATTAGTGCCGGTTCAAACGGATTTGCATTAATGCCGGTTTGTGTTGAACCTTTAGTACCGGTTCATGGCACGAACCGGTACTAAAGGGGTGGTGGCAGGCTGGCGTCAGGCCGGGGCCCCACGATCACCTTTAGTACCGGTTCGTGGCACGAACCAGTACTAAAGGTTACCTTTAGTACCGGTTCGTGCCATGAACCGGTACTAAAGGGGTCTGACCTATAGTACCGGTTGGAGACACAAACCGGGACTATAGGGTGAGGAAATTTTCTCGGAATTCCCGGTCACGGTTGGTGGTCGGGGCCGAGTGATGCAGTGTGTTTTGTGTGTTTCTCTCGTAGGGGCACATGTGTGCGGGGCGTTCTCTAACTTACCCGAGCCTGATGGAGAGGTGTTCGCTTGCTGAACCCAAGCGATCGGTCTTGCCCTCACACCACGTCTAGCCACTAAAGCCGATCGATTATTTTCTTCCTAACTTAACATGAGCGATTCCTTCGCTGCCTAACTAAACCTGATTGATCCTTCTCGCTGCTTTCTAAATCCGAAGGCACTCGTACAGGCGAGACATAGCCAGTTGGGTTGTCTCCCAATGAACAATGCCCGTTGCTGCCTTGCGCGCGATACATGTAGACACAAGTCGAGATGCATTGATCAATTGCGCTGGTTGGTTGGTTGTGGATGAACATTTCCTAGAGGGGTTTGGATGATCAAGACCCCGAGCAGGCCGCCACAGTCCAGCCGGTTGGGCGTGGATTAATAGGACCCCGTGGTGGGCTGGAAGAAAAGTAGCCGGTGGAGGCTGGAGGAGGTCGACGGTGCAAGAACAGTAGCCCATGGAGGCTGGAGCGAGGCAGTAGACGGTGATGAGCAGTAGCCCCGAGAGTCCCGTTTTGCAGTATGCCACACCCCTCCTGATGAACAAGAGCCTGTTTCGACCGTAGGCGCTCAAAGAGTTGTTAGTTTCCTACGTTTTGTCTTACGCCACAGCCCTCCCGATCAAGAGGACCCCGTTTCGACCGAGCTAATGAACAGGACCCTGTTTCGACCATAGACGGTCAAACATAATGTTGTTACCTCAATTTTGCGGTTCGCTAGACCCCTCCCAATGAGCAGGACCTCTTTCGGTTGTTTCGTCCAAGCTGGTTGGCTCCCGATTGATGAACAGGACACGTTCCGATCCAGTCGATTGCCTCCCAATGACCACAACACTGTTTCTCCATTCTGACCTAATCGGTTGGCTGCCAATGAACATGGCGCACTTGTTGTACGCGTTCGAGACCCCACCCGTACGTATGTACATGACCATATTTTTTGCCGTGTGGCTGTAGGGACTACCTTAAATGCTACGTCGGGAGCTCTACTATGACATGTGCCGCTACTTACTAGGCCATGGTTCATCTTTGCAGAGAGACTGATCAATGAAAGTGCAACTATCCCTAGGTGGTTTTGGTAATTCATAACAACATATAGCTCATTGAGCTAATACTATTCCAAGATAATTATTTCAGGAAAGCTCACTGATTGGCATGGCATGGCTGTGAAAGTGGAACCCTCAAAATGCTAAGGACAATGGATTGGCTCAAGCTCAAAAGCTCAAGACTCTTCATTTTATATTTTAGTGATCCAAGATCACATTGAGTCCACAGGAAAAGCCAATACTATTAAGGAGGGATGAGGTGTTGCTTAATGAGCCTCTTGCTTCATGTGCTTAGTAATATGCTCCAAAACCCTCAACTACTTTCCCACATCCACATATGACCTAAACTCTAAGCCAAACTCGGTCCTACCGATTTTTCCTATCTGGCGCCACCGAGTTTCACTTGTCATTAGCCACTGCCAAACCCTAGCAATTCGGTCCTACCGATAAGGTTCTCGGTCCCACCGAGATGGGGTTGCAAACTCTCTGTTTCCCTTTCGTAACTTTTTGGTCCCACCGAAAGAGCGAATCGGTCCCACCGAGATTTCAATGTAAACTCAGTGTTTCCCCTTTGTAACTTTTCGGTCTCACCGAGTTCCACTCGGTCTCACTAAAAGAGCAAATGGGTCCCACCGAGTTTTCCTGACCAACTCTCTGGTTAGCTAATTACCAAATTCGGTCTCACCGAGTTTGTGTAATCGGTCTCACCGAGATTACGTTATGCCCAAACCCTAACCGAATCGGTCCTACCGAGTTGCATGTCAGTCCCACCAAAATTCCTAACGGTCACTAGGTTTACTATTTCGGTCAGACCGAGTTTATTTATTCGGTCCCACCGAGATTGGAAAACTGTGTAACGGTTGGATTTTGTGTGGAGGCTATATATACCCTCCACCTCTTTCTCATTCAGTGAGAGAGCCATCAGAACACACACATCATTCCAACTCATTTGTTCTGAGAGAAAACCACCTACTCATGTGTTGAGATCAAGACATTCCATTCCTACCATATGAATCTTGATCTCTAGCCTTCACAAGTTGCTTTCCACTCAAATCTTCTTTCCACCAAATCCAAATCCTATGAGAGAGAGTTGAGTGTTGGGGAGACTATCATTTGAAGCACAAGAGCAAGGAGTTCATTACCTACACACCATTTGTTACTTCTTGGAGAGTGGTGTCTCCTAGATGGGCTAGGTGTCACTTGGGAGCCTCCGAAGAGATTGTGGAGTTGAACCAAGGAGTTTGTAAGGGCAAGGAGATCGCCTACTTCGTGAAGATCTACCGCTAGTGAGGCAAGTCCTTTGTGGGCGATGGCCATGGTGGGATAGACAAGGTTGCTTCTTCGTGGACCCTTTGTGGGTGGTTGCTTCTTCGTGGACCCTTCGTGGGTGGAGCCCTCCGTGGACTCGCGCAACCATTGTCCTTGGGTGGAGCCCTGTGTGGACTCGCGAAACCGTTACCCTTCGTGGGTTGAAGTCTCCATCAACGTGGATGTAGGATAGCACCACCTATCTGAACCACGGGAAAAACATCCGTGTCTCCAATAGCGTTTGAATTCTCCAAACCCTTCCCTTTATATTCTTGCAAGTTGCATGCTTTACTTTCCGCTTCCAATATACTCTTTGCATGCTTGCTTGAATTGTGTGATGATTACTTGACTTGTCCTAAAATAGCTAAAATCTGCCAAGAACTAAAATTGGGAAAAGGTTAAGTTTTTATTTGGTCAAGTAGTCTAATCACCCCCCTCTAGACATACTTTCGATCCTACAAGTGGTATCAGAGCTTTGGTCTCGATTTGCTTGATCTCCATACCTTTTGGTGGTCATAGCCTTGGTTTCACAACCTAGGAGAGTATGGCGTCTAGCGAGGGAAATTATCACCGTAGAGGTCCTTACTTTGATGGTACTAATTTTGCTAGTTGGAAGCATAAAATGAAAATGCATATTCTTGGACATAACCCCGTTGTTTGGGCTATTGTGTGTGTTGGTTTGCAAGGTGACTTCTTTGATGGGAGAGAACCAAACCGTGAAGCTACCACAGATGAGTTGAAGATGTTGCAATACAATGCTCAAGCTTGTGATATTCTCTTCAACGGATTATGCCCCGAAGAATTCAACAAAATCAGCCGCCTTGAGAATGCAAAGGAAATTTGGGACACTTTGATTGATATGCACGAAGGTACCGACTCCGTCAAGGAATCCAAGTTGGATGTGATTCAAAGCCAACTTGACAAGTTCAAGATGAAGGATGGTGAAGGTGTCGCTGAAATGTACTCTAGGCTTGCTCTCATCACAAATGAGATTGCCGGCTTAGGAAGTGAAGAGATGACCGATAGATTGATCATCAAGAAGATCCTAAGAGCCTTGGATGGAAAATATGATACTGTGTGCACATTAATCCAAATGATGCCCAATTACAAAGATCTCAAGCCAACGGAAGTGATTGGAAGAATTGTTGCTCATGAGATGTCACTTAAGGATAAAGAGGAACTTCACAACAAGTCAAGTGGTGCCTATAAAGCCTCATGTGAAGCCCCCACATCATCAAGTGAGAAACAAGACTTCAATGAAGAATTGACCTTAATGGTGAAGAACTTCAACAAGTTCTACAAGAGTAGAAGCAAAGATAGAAGCTCCAAGTCAAGGTCCTACAATGACAAAAGATCTTCTAGTCGAGAGAGAAACTGTTACAATTGTGGAAGACCCGAATACTACTCCAACGAGTGTACGGCTCCCTACAAGAGAAGAGAAGATTCTCTAAAAAGAAGAAGCAAAGGATCACCACCAAGAGAGAGAAGGAGTAGAGATGATCGTTATGAATGAAGATACTCACGGAGAAGCAAGGATTCAGAAAGGAAGGAAAAATCATCAAGGAGCTACACAGGACGAAGACATCAAGCTCATGTTGGTGAATGGGTATCCGGCTCCGACTCGGACAGCCACTCCAAGAGAAGTTATCACTCCGACTCCGAAGATACTCAAGATGAAGGTGTTGCCGATCTAGCACTTGTGTCAACCTACTCCTACGACATATTTGACTCACCAAATGAAGGAATTGGAAGATGCTTCATGGCCAAAGGTCCTAAGGTAGCACACCCCGAGTATGTTGATTTTGATAGTGATGAAGATGACTTGTTAGGTGATGATTTGCTTGGCGACAACTCTAGTGACGAATACTATGATGAAAGACCAATTAATCATGCTAATCAAGATAAAATGAATGACAATGATAAGGAGAAGATTGAGGCTCTAACTAAAGAACTAAAAACTCTTAAGTTAGCTCATGACACTATCTTCGAAGATCATTGAGAACTTTTAAGAGCTCATGAGAAGCTATGCTTTGAAAAGCTCAATCTTGAGCAAGAGCATGAGTTCTTAAAGGCAATCATTGGTGATCTCCGCAAGAAAAGTTCTTCTTACATTGCCAAGCATTTACTCTTATCCACTTACATGCCTCAAGTCAAATCTAACAAGAAAGATTCTTCCGCTAGTAGTAACAATGATCATGCTAAATCCAATATTGTTGCTTCTAGTAGTTCTCTTAATTCCACTAATGATTCTCTTAGCCAAGTTACACTTGAGCAAGAAAATAGCTTATTGAAGGGAATCATAGAGAAAGGAGTGTACAAAAGCCTTGCCGGGAGTAAGCAATTCGAGGAAATTGTGCGCAAGCAAGGAATGCACCGGAAGAATCAAGGTATTGGTTTTGAACAAAAGTTCGATGCCAATGGAGTTGAATGGGAAGAAGATCAATACCCCAAGACAAAGTTTGTCCCTCAACAAGAGAAGTTTTTCAAGGGGACACAAGCTCAAGATGATCTTCCACCACAAGACTACGAGCAAAAAGGCAAGGACAAGATTCAAGAGGAAATTGATGCATTTGAAGAAGCTCCTAAGACCTTAGTCAAGTGGATTCCCAAGACTACCTCAAGTTCCACTTCATCAAGTACGACTACAACTCCAAGGATTCCCATCAAGATGATGTGGATCCAAAAGAAGAAGAACTAGAGAGTTCTTGAGGGTGACTCCGCCAACATACTTCACTCTTATCATTTTGGCAAGAACAAGTGCAATCAACTTCCACATCTTGCACTAGTTCAAGGAGTCACAAACCCTCTTGTTGGTAAGACAAGGGACAAGGTAACCCAAAGTTTTCATGGACATCATCTCTTGTGTGCATCACTCTATGTCTATGGATATCCTTGTTTGTTCCTTGTGGGACTAACCCATGTAGGTATTGAAAGTGCAATTCACTCAAATGGATAGCTCCAAGAGATCTACATCAACATTGAGCATCCACATCTTCAATATCTACATGAAGTCATCATCGACAAAACCCAAGGTTAGTTCATCCCTCTTAGGGGGGATATCACATCTAGGGGGAGCTTTACTCTAAGACTTGAGATAAAGCAACTCTAAAGGTGTGACCAAAACAATGCTTTATGTAAAAGTGGTAACCCCACTTGAGCTTAAACGATGAGTATGACCTACGATCAAGTGTTCTCACTTGACTCCTAAGTCAATATACTCATATATAGATGACCTAGTCATCGCAAATTGCTTGATAGATGCTAGAATTGGTTGTGCATGCTTTGCCACATATTTCATTTGCTATCTTATAGTGTGAGCATGCTGATTTCATATTTTACTCATTCAAGGACACCACTTGTTGTTTTGATTGTTTGGCTTTATCTTCTTTTGCCAAGTGGATGGACAAGAATGCCTAAGAACCTCCTCTAGCTATCTATGCTTTTCTCGTCTCAAACTCTATTCATGTTGCATCACAAAATTTGATCAAGTCAGATTCGAACCACTTTGTGTGAGGAGCGCTCGGAGTCCCTGATTCGTCATAGACTTAAACTTCCAAAACCTCTTTATGAATCTCGGTCTGGCCGATAATCTATTTCGGTCCTACCGAGATCATTAAGTTGATCTAGGTTTTCGATCTCGGTGCAACCGATTTGAACATTTCGGTCACACTGAGTTTCAGTAACTGCACGCAGTTATGAATCTCGGTGCCACCGAGTTGTTCCACTCGGTCACACCGACAGGGTCGGGCTATATATATAGTCACGGGCAGAATTTTGGAAATTTCTCCAAAACCTCTTCGCCCGCGCATAGCTCGCTCTGCCTCCTGGGTCTTTGGATCGTCCTCCTCGCCGCCAGCAGACTCAAGTCGCTGGTCTCCGCCGCCGTCAACGGATTTCTGCCCCGCTGTTGCCACCGTAGCAAGTCCATGCCAAACTAGGGTATGGACTTGATCTTTGTGCTATTCCTCAATCTGATTCCTAGCACATTGTGATCATCATGAGTCTTGCCACGATTGAAACACTTCTATCCAGTCAAAACGCTCGTAGATTAGGTTTAATTCGAAAATTTTAGGGTTAGGTTTCCGCCGAAACCATCTCGGACCCACCGAGTTGAAAAACTCGTTCCCTCCGATCTGGCTTTTGCCATTGCACAAGTGAAACTCGGTATGACCGAGAATAACTTATCGGTGCGACCGATTTTGGAATTCTGTGAAACCCTAGCAGTTTCGGTGCCACCGAACTGTGACTTGGTCCTACCGAGTTCACCAGTTCTGGTGCCAAAATTGCTTCGGTGTCATCGAGTTTGAAAATCGGTAGATCCAAGATGCTTTCTGTGGAAAACTAAAACTAAGTTTTTGAATTAATCTTTTGCAAAAATCTCTGCTTTTTGTGATGGTCATCCAATCTATCTCTTCTATAATCTATTCACAGGGTCAGCAGTCAGTTTGCAACATGTCTGATCAAAGTGACAGCCAGAACCTCTCAGAGAAGCAAGTTGTGATGAGTGAGGGCACTAGCCCCTCAAGTTCTTCTGATGATGGCAGCAGAAGCACCCCCAGCAATCTGCCTAAGGCTGCCACATGTCAAAAGAAGAAGAGAACGTCTGATTCTGAAGATGAGGACTATGTGGCAGAGGAAGAGGCCACTTCCAAGAGAGTTGAGCCAGCTCAAGGCTCAAAGCCAGGACTGAAAGTCAAGAGGCCGGCAGCAGGCAGGCAGCCAATGTCAAAGGCTAGAGCTTCAACTGAGAAGCCTGCACCTGCTCCCATTGAGCCCATCGCTGCTGAGAGCAAGAAAAGGAAAGAGAGGGTAAAGAAGACTGTAGCCAAAGTGCTTGGGAGAGCCTCCATCATGGTAGAAGAGGAGGAGGAAGAAGAGGCAGCTGCACCAGCGCCCAAGGCACCCAAAGTTATGGGAGATGCCATAAGGTCAGGGGGAGCTGCATCCAAGCCCAAGGAAGCTCCTAAGGCTGCATCAAAGCCTAAGACAGCTCCAAAGAGAAACACACGAAGCATCCCAGCTGCAGAAAAGAACAAGGCCCCAGTGCCTGAGACAGTTGCAGAAGAAGAAGAAGAGAGTGTCCTTCGGAAGCTCAAGCCCAAGATCCCAGACCACAACGATGCTCATCCTGTGGTTGAGGATATGAAGCTCAGGAGAGACTCAGGGCTCAGGAAATGGAGAGAAGCAGATCCATATGCTTCTAGGAGAAGGACTGCCGTGGATTACAGATTTCATACCAAGGAGCAGCAAGATTTCTATGAGACAGTGCTACTTGACAAGAAGCCAATCATATGTGACATGAGATGGGTTGACTGGACATATATCAAGGAGAATGAAGAGTACTATCCTGGAGTATTTGACAGCTTTAGTGCTTGTGGAGTAGCTGACTTTGTTGGGCAGAAGCTCACAAAGTGGAATGAGGAACTTATCATGCAGTTCTACTCCACAGCTCACTTTTATCCGGATGGAAGGATTACTTGGATGTCAGAGGGTACAAGGTACCAATCTACAGTGGCTGAGTAGGCACAGATCATCAATGCCCCAGAAGAGCAAGATGAGGACTTGGATATCTATGCCAATAAGAAAATGGATCATAACTCAATGTCCAACATGTACAAGGAGATCCCCAATGAAGCACTTGACACATTCAAGTTTGGCTTAGTGCATTATCTGCTCTCGGGATTGCCTACAATCAACTGGATCCTTAGGCACACTCTACTGCCCAAATCTGGAGATCACAAGATGATCAGAGGTCACGCAATCAATTTGCTTCATGTTTTTGACGTGCCTCAAAAATTCAAAGTTATGAGCCTCATAGTGGAAACGATCAAAAGGACTGCGGTAGATCAGAAGAGGAGCTGTGGATATGCCCCTCAGATTTAGGAGCTCATCAACTCCAAGATGGGCACGGGCGTATATTTGTTGGATAAGGAACACCTGCCCATCCGTCCAGATTTTGAGGACAATGAAGTTGTGATGATAGAGAATGAGCCATCATCTGCACAAGCATTTGCAAAGAAGGAGTAGGCGAAGAAGGAAAAAGCTGCCAGGATGCCTACTCAAGAGGAGGCATCTGACTATTTCTTGAAGACCAAGCAAGAGCAGCTCAGTTACTTGATTGCATCCACGCTGAGAATTGAGCAAAGTTTGGCAAACCTCACTAAAAATCAGCAGAGCCTAGAGAGGATCATGGAACAGAAGTTCTATGACTTGGATGTCAAGGTAACAGAAGTACAGTCTACAGTGGAGCAGCTCTAGGAGGACATGAATGAGAGGAGAGGCAGGACCACGACTCAAGCATTTTCTAGAGTGCCACGAGGTCCGAGGTCGTCTGCACTGCCAGTTGCTGACACTAGAGCCACCACTTCAGCACCAGCTACAGCCTCAGCTCCAGCATCTACTTCAGCTCCAACTCCAGCGACTACTTCAACATCTACAGAAGCCTTCATCCTTGGAGTGATCCGGACTCCACCACCACCTGAACATCAAGCCTGAGCGTTGATTTAGCACTATGAATTTCCTAGGAACTTTTTGATAACTTGTTGCCAAAGGGGGAGAAGATGTATAGATCATAGGCTTCGAGAGAGAGAGTGTGTGCTTTTCTCTCTTGCTTTATTTTGTGTTTTTTTTCGAACCTTTTCTGCTTTTGAGTGCTTGATACAATGTCCTTATGCTTGTGAGACATCGATGATCATGTGTTTGATCATAAGCTACACTTAATGTTTGCTTAATGCTTGCTTAAATATTATCATTGTATCTATCGTTTGTGATCATTCACTATTGGTGATGAGTGCATGTATTTCAATCTTATCATTTTGAGCGCTCCACCAAGATGTATGTGACATGGAAGAGTAACCCATGACTCTAACTCTTTGTGCATTTGCAGTCCAAAGCAAATTTTAAATATGCACAAATTTAGGGGTAGCTCTTACTTATCACATACTTCTCAAAGCGACGATATATTTCATGCTTATTATCTTTTGTCGAAGCTTTGATCTATATGTTGTCATCAATTACCAAAAAGCGGGAGATTGAAAGTGCAACTATCCCTAGGTGGTTTTGGTAATTCATAACAACATATAGCTCATTGAGCTAATACTATTCCAAGATAATTATTTCAGGAAAGCTCAATGATTGGCATGGCATGGATGTGAAAGTGGAACCCTCAAAATGCTAAGGACAATGGATTGGCTCAAGCTCAACAGCTCAAGACTCTTCATTTTATATTTTAGTGATCCAAGATCACATTGAGTCCATAGGAAAAGCCAATACTATTAAGGAGGGATGAGGTGTTGCTTAATGAGCCTCTTGCTTCATGTGCTTAGTGATATGCTCCAAAACCCTCAACTACTTTCCCACATCCACATATGACCTAAACTCTAAGCCAAACTCGGTCCTACCAATTTTTCCTATCCGGCGCCACCGAGTTTCACTTGTCATTAGCCACTGCCAAACCCTAGCAATTCGGTCCTACCGATAAGGTTCTCGGTCCCACCGAGATGGGGTTGCAAACTCTCTGTTTCCCTTTTGTAACTTTTCGGTCCCACCGAAAGAGCGAATTGGTCCCACCGAGATTGCAATGTAAACTCAGTGTTTCCCCTTTGTAACTTTTCGGTCTCACCGAGTTCCACTCGGTCTCACCGAAAGAGCAAATCGGTCCCACCGAGTTTGCCTGACCAACTCTCTGGTTAGCTAATTACCAAATTTGGTCTCACCGAGTTTGTGTAATCGGTCTCACCGAGATTACGTTATGCCCAAACCCTAACCGAATCGGTCCTACCGAGTTGCATGTCAGTCCCACCAAAATTCCTAACGGTCACTAGGTTTACTATTTCGGTCAGACCGAGTTTATTTATTCGGTCCCACCGAGATTGGAATCGGTCCTACCGAGTTGCATGTCAGTCCCACCGAAATTCCTAACGGTCACTAAGTTTACTATTTCGGTCAGACCGAGTTTATTTATTCGGTCCCACCGAGATTGGAAAACTGTGTAACGGTTGGATTTTGTGTGGAGGCTATATATACCCCTCCACCTCTTTATCATTCAGTGAGAGAGCCATCAGAACACACACATCATCCCAACTCATTTGTTCTGAGAGAAAACCACCTACTCATGTGTTGAGATCAAGACATTCTATTCCTACCATATGAATCTTGATCTCTAGCCTTCCCAAGTTGCTTTCCACTCAAATCTTCTTTCCACCAAATCCAAATCCTATGAGAGAGAGTTGAGTGTTGGGGAGACTATCATTTGAAGCACAAGAGCAAGGAGTTCATTACCTACACACCATTTGTTACTTCTTGGAGAGTGGTGTCTCCTAGATTGGCTAGGTGTCACTTGGGAGCCTCCGACGAGATTGTGGAGTTGAACCAAGGAGTTTGTAAGGGCAAGGAGATCGCCTACTTCGTGAAGATCTACCACTAGTGAGGCAAGTCCTTCGTGGGCGATGGCCATGGTGGGATAGACAAGGTTGCTTCTTCGTGGACCCTTTGTGGGTGGTTGCTTCTTCATGGACCCTTCGTGGGTGGAGCCCTCCGTGGACTCACGCAACTGTTGCCCTTGGGTGGAGCCCTGTGTGGACTCGCGCAACCGTTACCCTTCATGGGTTGAAGTCTCCATCAACGTGGATGTAGGATAGCACCACCTATCCGAACCACGGGAAAAACATCCGTGTCTCCAATAGCGTTTGAATTCTCCAAACCCTTCCCTTTATATAATTGCAAGTTGCATGCTTTACTTTCCGCTGCCAATGTACTCTTTCCATGCTTGCTTGAATTGTGTGATGATTACTTGACTTGTCCTAAAATAGCTAAAATCTGCCAAGAACTAAAATTGGGAAAAGGTTAAGTTTTTATTAGGTCAAATAGTCTAATCACCCCCCCTCTAGACATACTTTCGATCCTACAATCAACCATTATATATGTACACATTCGCGACCACAGAGATAACAACACGTACGGGTTGACCGGGTGGGTCCCAGCTATCAGGGAGGATAAGGAGGCACTTCCTTGCGTGTGAAGATATATGTGGTGGATCCCAGCTGTCAAGGAGAGGAATCATTTTTTTGCGCATAACAAGGGGGCACTTCCTTGCATGTGAAGATGTACTGGTGGGTCCAGCTATCAGACTCACCGTGCATAGTCGTCTTCGGATGGCTGTCGTTCATTGGCAACATTGACCATGATGCGCCGAGAGCACCAAGGTGATGGACGACGGCAAGGACTGCGAACGGAACAATGCAGAGTCAAGGAAGATGAGGCAGGGGATGCCTACACGGTGGGGAGTATGAAGGTTCACTGGTTCTGCTGTGGTGTGAGGGTGTCGTCGCTGGAGAATAACACAGGGTGTGGGTGAGTAGAGGTAAGGTCTGGCCGGCTGTGGGATTAGGGTGGGTGTATGATTGAAAGTATCTCTAGATGGGGTGATTAGACTACACTAGTAGAAAAAGGGTCAAACGTGAAGCACATTAGTGCCGGTTTGATTTTGGCCCGGTACTAATGGTACCATTAGTGCCGGTTCGAACGGATTTGCATTAATGCCGGTTCGTGTTGAACCTTTAGTACCGGTTCGTGGCACGAACCGGTACTAAAGGGGTGGTGGCAGGCTGGCTTCAGGCCGGGGCCCCACGATCACCTTTAGAACCGGTTCGTGGCACGAACCGGTACTAAAGGTCTAACCTTTAGTACCGGTTCGTGCCATGAACCGGTACTAAAGGGGTCTGACCTATAGTACCGGTTGGAGACACAAACCGGGACTATAGGGCGAGGAAATTTTCTCGGAGTTCCCGGTCACGGTTGGTGGTCGGGGCCGAGTGATGCAGTGTGGTTTGTGTGTTTCTCTCGTAGGGGCACATGTGTGCGAGGCATTCTCTAACTTAACCCGAGCCTGATGGAGAGGTGTTCGCTTACTGAACCCAAGCGAACGGTCTTGCCCTCACACCACGTCTAGCCACTAAAGTCGATCGATCATTTTCTTCCTAACTTAACATGAGCGATTCCTTCGCTGCCTAACTGAACCTGATTGATCCTTCTCGCTGCTTTCTAAATCCGAAGGCACTCGTACAGGCGAGACATACCGAGTTGGGTTGTCTCCCAATGAACAATGCCCGTTGCTGCCTTGCGCGCGATACATGTAGACACAAGTCGAGATGCATTGATCAATTGAGCTAGTTGGTTGGTTGTGGATGAACATTTCCCAGAGGCGTTTGGATGATCAGGACCCCGAGCAGGCCGCCACAGTCCAGCCGGTTGGGCGTGGATGAATAGGACCCCGTGGTGGGCTGGAAGAAAAGTAGCCGGTGGAGGCTAGAGGAGGTCGACGGTGCAAGAACAGTAGCCCATGGAGGCTGGAGCGAGGCAGTAGACGGTGATGAGCAGTAGCCTCGAGAGTCCCGTTTTGCAGTATGCCACACCCCTCCCGATGAACAAGAGCCTGTTTCGACCGTAGGCGCTCAAATAGTGGTCCGTTTCCTACGTTTTGTCTTACGCCACAGCCCTCCCGATCATGAGGACCCCGTTTCGACCGTAGGATGTCGAGAATAACTCTGTTTCATCCATTTTGGTGTACGCCAGACCCCGAGCCAATGAACAGGATCCTGTTTCGACCATAGACGGTCAAACAGAATGTTGTTACCTCTATTTTGCGGTTCGCTAGACCCCTCCCAATGAGCAGGACCTATTCCGGTTGTTCTGTCCAAGCTGGTTGGCTCCCGATTGATGAACAGGACACGTTCCGATCCAGTCGGTTGCCTCCCAATGACCACAACACTGTTTCTCCATTCTGACCTAATCGGTTGGCTGCCAATGAACATGACGCACTTGTTGTACGCGTTCGAGACCCCACCCGTACGTATGTACATGGCCATATTTTTTGCCTTGTGGCTGTAGGGACTACCTTAAATGCTACGTCGGGAGCTCTACTATGACATGTGCCGCTACTTACTAGGCCATGGTTCATCTTTGCAGAGAGACTGATCAACCATTATATATGTACACGTTTGCGACCAGAGAGATAAAAACACGTACGGGTTGACCGGGTGGGTCCTAGCTGTCAGGGAGGATAAGGAGGCACTCCCTTGCGTGTGAAGATATGTGTGGTGGATCCCAGCTGTCAAGGAGAGGAATCATTTTTTTGCGCATAATAAGGAGGCACTTCCTTGCATGTGAAGATGTACTGGTGGGTCCAGCTGTCAGCCTCACCGTGCATACTCGTCTTCGGATGGCTGTCGTTCATTGGCAACGTTGACCACGATGCGCCGAGAGCACCAAGGTGATGGACGATGGCAAAGACTGCGAACGGAACAACGCAGAGTCGAGGAAGATGAGGCAGTGGATGCCTACACGGTGGGGAGTATGAAGGTTCACTGGTTCTGCTGCGGTGTGAGGGTGTCGTCGCTGGAGAATAACACGGGGTGTGGGTGAGTAGAGGTAAGGTCTGGCCGGCTGTGGGATTAGGGTGGGTGTATGATCGAAAGTATGTCTAGATGGGGTGATTAGACTACACTAGTAGAAAAAGGGTCAAACGTGAAGCACATTTGTGCCGGTTTGATTTTGGCCCGGTACTAATGGTACCATTAGTACCGGTTCGAACGGATTTGCATTAATGCCGGTTCGTGTTGAACCTTTAGTACCGGTTCGTGGCACGAACCGGTACTAAAGGGGTGGTGGCAGGCTGGCGTCAGGCCGGGGCCCCACGATCACCTTTATTACCTGTTCATGGCACGAACCGGTACTAAAGGTATAACCTTTAGTAGCGGTTCGTGCCATGAACCGGTACTAAAGGGGTCTGACCTATAGTACCGGTTGGAGACACAAACCGGGACTATAGGGCGAGGAAATTTTCTCGGACTTCCCGGTCACGATTGGTGGTCGGGGCCGAGTGATGCAGTGTGGTTTGTGTGTTTCTCTCGTAGGGGCACATGTGTGCGAGGCGTTCTCTAACTTAACCCGAGCCTGATGGAGAGGTGTTCGCTTACTGAACCCAAGCGATCGGTCTTGCCCTCACACCACGTCTATCCACTAAAGCCGATCGATCATTTTCTTCCTAACTTAACATGAGCGATTCCTTCGCTGCCTAACTAAACCTGATTGATCCTTCTCACTGCTTTCTAAATCCGAAGGCACTCATACAGGCGAGACATAGCCAGTTGGGTTGTCTCCCAATGAACAATGCCCGTTGCTGCCTTGCGCGCGATACATGTAGACACAAGTCAAGCAGCATTGATCAATTGAGCTGGTTGGTTGGTTGTGGATGAACATTTCCCAGAGGGGTTTGGATGATCAGGACCCCAAGCAGGGCGCCACAGTCTAGCCGGTTGGGCGTGGATGAATCGGACCCCGTGGTGGGCTGGAAGAAAAGTAGCTAGTGGAGGCTGGAGCTGGTCGACGGTGCAAGAACAGTAGCCCATGGAGGCTGGAGCGAGGCAGTAGACGGTGATGAGCAGTAGCCCCGAGAGTCCCGTTTTGCAGTATGCCACACCCCTCCCGATGAACAAGAGCCTGTTTCGACCGTAGGCGCTCAAAGAGTTGTCCGTTTCCTCCGTTTTGTCTTACGCCACAGCCCTCCCGATCAAGAGGACCCCGTTTCGACCATAGGAGGTCGAAGATAACTCTGTTTCATCCATTTTGGTGTACGCCAGACCCCGACCCAATGACCAGGACCCTGTTTCGACCATAGACGGTCAAATAGAATGTTGTTACCTCTATTTTGCGGTTCGCTAGACCCCTCCCAATGAGCAAGACCTCTTTCGGTTGTTCCGTCCAAGCTGGTTGGCTCCCGATTGATGAACAGGACACGTTCCGATCCAGTCGGTTGCCTCCCAATGACCACAACACTGTTTCTCCATTCTGACCTAATCGGTTGGCTGCCAATGAACATGACGCACTTGTTGTACGCGTTCGAGACCCCACCCGTACGTATGTACATGACCATATTTTTTCCGTGTGGCTGTAGGGACTACCTTAAATGCTACGTTGGGAGCTCTACTATGACATGTGCCGCTACTTACTAGGCCATGGTTCATCTTTGCAGAGAGACTGAAACCATTATATATGTACACGTTCGCGACCAGAGAGATAACAACACGTACGGGTTGACCGGGTGGGTCCCAGCTGTCAGGGAGGATAAGCAGGCAGTCCCTTGCGTGTGAAGATATATGTGGTGGATCCCAACTGTCAAGGAGAGGAATCATTTTTTTGCGCATAATAAGGAGGCACTTCCTTGCATGTGAATATGTACTGGTGGGTCCAGCTGTCCGCCTCACCGTGCATAGTCGTCTTCGGATGGCTGTCGTTCATTGGCAACGTTGACCACGATGCGCCGAGAGCACCAAGGTGGGTCCAGCTGTCCGCCTCACCGTGCATAGTCGTCTTCGGATGCGCCGAGGAGAGGAATCATTTTTTTGCGTGTGAAGATATATGT
>NC_057803.1:366358618-366367576 GCF_018294505.1 Triticum aestivum
CTGTCAAGGAGAGGAATCATTTTTTTGCGCATAATAAGGAGGCACTTCCTTGCATGTGAAGATGTACTGGTGGGTCCAGCTGTCAGCCTCACCGTGCATAGTCATCTTCGGATGGCTGTCGTTCATTGGCAATGTTGACCATGATGCGCCGAGAGCACCAAGGTGTTGGACGACGGCAAGGACTGCGAACGAAACAACGCAGAGTCGAGGAAGATGAGGCAGTGGATGCCTACACGGTGGGGAGTATGAAGGTTCACTGGTTCTGCTGCGGTGTGAGGGTGTCGTCGCTGGAGAATAACACGGGGTGTGGGTGAGTAGAGGCAAGGTCTGGCCGGCTGTGGGATTAGGGTGGGTGTATGATCGAAAGTATGTCTAGATGGGGTGATTAGACTACACTAGTAGAAAAAGGGTCAAACGTGAAGCACATTAGTGCCGGTTTGATTTTGGCCCGGTACTAATGGTACCATTAGTGCCGGTTCGAACGGATTTGCATTAATGCCGGTTCGTTTTGAACCTTTAGTACCGGTTCATGGCACGAACCGGTACTAAAGGGGTGGTGGCAGGCTGGCATCAGGCCGGGGCCCCACGATCACCTTTATTACCTGTTCATGGCACGAACCGGTACTAAAGGTATAACCTTTAGTACCGGTTCGTGCCATGAACCGGTACTAAAGGGGTCTGACCTATAGTACCTGTTGGAGACACAAACCGGGACTATAGGGCGAGGAAATTTTCTCAGACTTCCTGGTCACGGTTGGTGGTCGGGGCCGAGTGATGCAGTGTGGTTTGTGTGTTTCTCTCGTAGGGGCACATGTGTGCGAGGCGTTCTCTAACTTAACCCGAGCCTGATGGAGAGGTGTTCGCTTAAGGAACCCAAGCGATCGGTCTTGCCCTCACACCACGTCTAGCCACTAAAGCCGATCGATCATTTTCTTCCTAACTTAACATGAGCGATTCCTTCGCTGCCTAACTGAACCTGATTGATCCTCCTTGCTGCTTTCTAAATCCGAAGGCACACATACAGGCGAGACATAGCCAGTTGGGTTGTCTCCCAATGAACAATGCCCGTTGTTGCCTTGCGCGCGATACATGTAGACACAAGTCGAGATGCATTGATCAATTGAGCTGGTTGGTTGGTTGTGGATGAACATTTCCCAGAGGGGTTTGGATGATCAGGACCCCGAGCAGGCCACCGCAGTCCAGCCGGTTGGGCGTGGATGAATAGGACCCCATGGTGGGCTGCAAGAACAGTAGCCCATGGAGGCTGGAGCGAGGCAGTAGACGGTGATGAGCAGTAGCCCCGAGAGTCCCGTTTTGCAGTATGCCACACCCCTCCCGATGAACAAGAGCCTGTTTCGACCGTAGGCGCTCAATGAGTTGTCCGTTTCCTATGTTTTGTCTTATGCCACAGCCCTCCCGATCAAGAGGACCCCATTTCGACCGTAGGAGGTCGAAGATAACTCTGTTTCATCCATTTTGGTGTACGCCAGACCCCGAGCCAATGAACAGGACCCTGTTTCGACCATAGACGGTCAAACAGAATGTTGTTACCTCTATTTTGCGGTTCGCTAGACCCCTCCCAATGAGCAGGACCTCTTTCGGTTGTTCCGTCCAAGCTGGTTGGCTCCCGATTGATGAACATGACACGTTCTGATCCAGTCGGTTGCCTACCAATGACCACCACACTGTTTCTCCATTCTGACCTAATCGGTTGGCTGCCAATGAACATGACACACTTGTTGTACGCGTTCGAGACCCCACCCGTACGTATGTACATCACCATATTTTTTGCCGTGTGGCTGTAGGGACTACCTTAAATGCTACGTCAGGAGCTCTACTATGACATGTGCCGCTACTTACTAGGCCATGGTTCATCTTTGCAGAGAGACTGATCAACCATTATATATGTACACGTTCGCGACCAGAGAGATAACAACACGTACGGGTTAACCGGGTGGGTCCCAGCTGTCAGGGAGGATAAGGAGGCACTCCCTTGCGTGTGAAGATATATGTGGTGGATCCCAGCTGTCAAGGAGAGGAATCATTTTTTTGCGCATAATAAGGAGGCACTTCCTTGCATGTGAAGATGTACTGGTGGGTCCAGCTGTTAGCCTCACCGTGCATAGTCGTCTTCGGATGGCTGCCATTCATTGGCAACGTTGACCACGATGCGCTGAGAGCACCAAGGTGATGGACGACGGCAAGGACTATGAACTGAACAACGCAGAGTCGAGGAAGATGAGGAAGTGGATGCCTACACGGTGGGGAGTATGAAGGTTCACTGGTTCTGCTACGGTGTGAGGGTGTCGTCGCTGGAGAATAACAAGGGGTGTGGGTGAGTAGATGTAAGGTCTGGCCAGCTGTGGGATTAGGGTGGGTGTATGATCGAAAGTATGTCTAGATGGGGTGATTAGACCACACTAGTAGAAAAAGGGTCAAACGTGAAGCACATTAGTGCCGGTTTGATTTTGGCCTGGGACTAATGGTACCATTAGTGCCGGTTCGAACGGATTTGCATTAATGCCGGTTCGTGTTGAACCTTTAGTACCGGTTCGTGGCACGAACCAGTACTAAAGGGGTGGTGGCAGGCTGGCGTCAGGCCGGGGCCCCACGATCACATTTAGTACCGGTTCGTGGCACGAACCGGTACTAAAGGTCTAACCTTTAGTACTGGTTCGTGCCATGAACTGGTACTAAAGTGGTCTGACCTATAGTACCGGTTGGAGACACAAACCGGGACTATAGGGCGAGGAAATTTTCTCGGAGTTCCCGGTCACGGTTGGTGGTCGGGGCCGAGTGATGCAGTGTGGTTTGTGTGTTTCTCTCGTAGGGGCACATGTGTGCGAGGCGTTCTCTAACTTAACCCGAGCCTGATGGAGAGGTGTTCGCGTATTGAACCCAAGCGATCGGTCTTGCCCTCACACCACGTCTAGCCACTAAAGCCGATCGATCATTTTCTTCCTAACTTAACATGAGCGATTCCTTCGCTGCCTAACTGAACCTGATTGATCCTTCTCGCTGCTTTCTAAATCCGAAGGCACTCATACAGGCGAGACATAGCCAGTTGGGTTGTCTCCCAATGAACAATGTCCGTTGCTGCCTTGCGCGCGATACATGTAGACACAAGTCGAGATGCATTGATCCATTGAGCTGGTTGGTTGGTTGTGGATGAACATTTCCCAGAGGGGTTTGGATGATCAAGACCCCGAGCAGGCCGCCGCAGTCCAGCCGGTTGGGCGTGGATGAATAGGACCCCGTGGTGGGCTGGAAGAAAAGTAGCCGGTGGAGGCTGGAGGAGGTCGACGGTGCAAGAACAGTAGCCCATGGAGGCTAGAGCGAGACAGTAGACGGTGATGAGCAGTAGCCCTGAGAGTCCCGTTTTGCAGTATGCCACACCCCTCCCGATGAACAAGAGCCTGTTTCGACCGTAGGCGCTCAAAGAGTTGTCCGTTTCCTACGTTTTGTCTTACGCCACAACCCTCCCGATCAAGAGGGCCCCGTTTCGACCGTAGGAGGTCGAAGATAACTCTGTTTCATCCATTTTGGTGTACGCCAGACCCCGAGCCAATGAACAGGACCCTGTTTCGACCATAGACGGTCAAACAGAATGTTGTTACCTCTATTTTGCGGTTCGCTAGACCCCTCCCAACGAGCAGGACCTCTTTCGATTGTTCTGTCCAAGCTGGTTGGCTCCCGATTGATGAAGAGGACACGTTCCGATCCAGTCGGTTGCCTCCCAATGACCACAACACTGTTTCTCCATTCTGACCTAATCGGTTGGCTGCCAATGAACATGACACACTTGTTGTACGCGTTCGAGACCCCACCCGTACGTATGTACATCACCATATTTTTTGCCGTGTGGCTGTAGGGACTACCTTAAATGCTACGTCAGGAGCTCTACTATGACATGTGCCGCTACTTACTAGGCCATGGTTCATCTTTGCAGAGAGACTGATCAACCATTATATATGTACACGTTCGCGACCAGAGAGATAACAACACGTACGGGTTAACCGGGTGGGTCCCAGCTGTCAGGGAGGATAAGGAGGCACTCCCTTGCGTGTGAAGATATATGTGGTGGATCCCAGCTGTCAAGGAGAGGAATCATTTTTTTGCGCATAATAAGGAGGCACTTCCTTGCATGTGAAGATGTACTGGTGGGTCCAGCTGTTAGCCTCACCGTGCATAGTCATCTTCGGATGGCTCTCATTCATTGGCAACGTTGACCATGATGCGCTGAGAGCACCAAGGTGATGGACGACGGCAAGGACTATGAACTGAACAACGCAGAGTCGAGGAAGATAAGGCAGTGGATGCCTACACGGTGGGGAGTATGAAGGTTCACTGGTTCTGCTGCGGTGTGAGGGTGTCGTCGCTGGAGAATAACACGGGGTGTGGGTGAGTAGAGGTAAGGTCTGGCCAGCTGTGGGATTAGGGTGGGTGTATGATCGAAAGTATGTCTAGATGGGGTGATTAGACTACACTAGTAGAAAAAGGGTCAAACGTGAAGCACATTAGTGCCGGTTTGATTTTGGCCCGGTACTAATGGTACCATTAGTGCCGGTTCGAACGGATTTGCATTAATGCCGGTTCGTGTTGAACCTTTAGTACCGGTTCGTGGCACGAACCGGTACTAAAGGGGTGGTGGCAGGTTGGCGTCAGGCCGGGGCCCCACGATCACATTTAGTACCGGTTCGTGGCACGAACCGGTACTAAAGGTCTAACCTTTAGTACCGGTTCGTGCCATGAACCGGTACTAAAGGGGTCTGGCCTATAGTACCGGTTGGAGACACAAACCGGGACTATAGGGCGAGGAAATTTTCTCGGAGTTCCCGGTCACGGTTGGTGGTCGGGGCCGAGTGATGCAGTGTGGTTTGTGTGTTTCTTTCGTAGGGGCACATGTGTGCGAGGCGTTCTCTAACTTAACCCGAGCCTGATGGAGAGGTGTTCGCTTATTGAACCCAAGCGATCGGTCTTGCCCTCACACCACGTCTAGCCACTAAAGCCGATCGATCATTTTCTTCCTAACTTAACATGAGCGATTCCTTCGCTGCCTAACTGAACCTGGTTGATCCTTCTCGCTGCTTTCTAAATCCGAAGGCACTCATATAGGCGAGACATAGCCAGTTGGGTTGTCTCCCAATGAACAATGCCCGTTGCTGCCTTCCGCGCGATACATGTAGACACAAGTCGAGATGCAGTGATCAATTGAGTTGGTTGGTTGGTGGTGGATGAACATTTCCCAGAGGGGTTTGGATGATCAGGACCCCGAGCAGGCCGCCACAGTCCAGCCGGTTGGGCGTGGATGAATAGGACCCCGTGGTGGGCTGGAAGAAAAGTAGCCGGTGGAGGCTGGAGGAGGTCGACGGTGCAAGAACAGTAGCCCATGGAGGCTGGAGCGAGGCAGTAGACGGTGATGAGCAGTAGCCCCGAGAGTCCCGTTTTGCCGTATGCCACACCCCTCCCGATGAACAAGAGCCTGTTTCGACCGTAGGCGCTCAAAGAGTTGTCCGCTTCCTACGTTTTGTCTTATGCCACAGCCCTCCCGATCAAGAGGACCCCGTTTCGACCGTAGGAGGTCGAAGATAACTCTGTTTCATCCATTTTGGTGTACGCCAGACCCCGAGCCAATGTACAGGACCCTGTCTCGACCATAGACGGTCAAACAGAATGTTGTTACCTCTATTTTGCGGTTCGCTAGACCCCTCCCAATGAGCAGGACCTCTTTCGGTTGTTCCGTCCAAGCTGGGTGGCTCCCGATTGATGAACAGGACATGTTCCGATCCAGTCGGTTGCCTCCCAATGACCACAACACTATTTCTCCATTCTGACCTAATCGGTTGGCTGCCAATGAACATGACGCACTTGTTGTACGTGTTCGAGATCCCACCCGTACGTATGTACATGACCATATTTTTTGCCGTGTGGCTGTAGGGACTACCTTAAATGCTACGTCGGGAGCTCTACTATGACATGTGCCGCTACTTACTAGGCCATGGTTCATCTTTGTAGAGAGACTGATCAACCATTATATATGTACACGTTCGTGACCAGAGAGATAACAACACGTACGGGTTGACCGGGTGGGTCCCAGCTGTCAGGGAGGATAAGGAGGCACTCCCTTGCGTGTGAAGATATATGTGGTGGATCCCAGCTGTAAATGAGAGGAATCATTTTTTTGCGCATAATAAGGAGGCACTTCCTTGCATGTGAAGATGTACTGGTGGGTCCAGCTGTCAGCCTCACCGTGCATTGTCGTCTTCGGATGGCTGTCGTTCATTGGCAACGTTGACCACGATGCGACGAGAGCACCAAGGTGACGGACGACGGCAAGGACTGCGAACGGAACAACGCAGAGTCGAGGAAGATGAGTCGCTTTTCCTTCGTCAGAGTTCAGTCACGCATCAACAGTGCGCCTGGCGCGTTGCGCACAGCCCCTCCTCCCTGTCCGGAGCACCGTGTGCACACTTGGCCGGTTACAGGTGCCGGTGGCACGCTGGCCCGCCCTCGCCGGCGTATTCTGCGGCGTCGGGACCTCCCGTGGTGGCCGACAGAAGGCACCCTACGGCACAACGCCGTTCTGCACCGCCAAGCCACCTGGGAGCTCCGCGTGGCCGTCTCCCTTGCCAGCGCACGCATGCAGCACCGTCGTCGTGGCCTGGCACGCGCAGGGCGCGCTCCCTGCCGCCGACGTGCCGCACGGCCGTTCTGTTGGGACAGGCCGTAACCTCCTCCCCACTTGCTGAGTTACGCACCGGGAAGGGCTCGTTACTTCATCTAGTCGATGCCCAAGCCCCTAATCCAACTGCCCAACCACAGCGCCGCCGTAATCACTCGCCGGACTTATCCCATTCACGGCAACCGCCTCGGGCCGGCTATATATAGTGCCCCCAAGCTCACTCTCGCCCCCGCACACCTCCACCACCACACTGGACCCCGCCCAGCAACTAGAAGAGCCTCGACTCCGGCTGCCTCGTTCCGCCTCGGCCTCCATCTTGATTCACTCTGGTGAGACCATCCCCGGCGCCCAAACTTCGTCAGTAACCTCCTCGAGCAACCAGAGAGCTAACCCCCACTTCGATTCGATCCTTGCAGCCCTCCTCGGTGAGCTCCATCAACGCACGAACCACCGTCCGCCGGAGTAAGGGCCGCCGTCGACGTGGTGCTCGCTGGCGACCACCACCACCACCCACCGACGCGGAAGGACACGGTGAACACGTTGGTAACCTCCGATCCCCCTGCCTCGCCGTGGATCGCCGCCGGCGACCACCGCGGCTCTCGGGCACCGTCGAGCTCTGTCGCCTCTTTTGAAATTTCAAACCTGACGGGCGGGACCCGCCTGTCAGCCTCTCTGATCTTTTAAACGAACCGTTTTCTGAAAACGTCTTCTGCCAAAATGCGTCTCCCCTCTGGGCCGGCGTATTCTCGATCGAAGCGTTTTCTATTTTTATAAGTTAGCCCCTGGGAACTTTCGATTTCCTTATAGATGAGTCCCTGGACTAAAACCCTTATAACTTTTAAACAAAAAAGTATTTTTTATTGATTCTTTTTCTGTCCTCCTTAGAATTTTGTCTAGTTTTTTATCAGATTTAATTGAAAAATATTTGGAATAATTTTGTGCACCTCACGGTATTTACGTTAGCGCGTATGTTTCTTTATACCGTAGATACCGAAGGAGGTGACGGGACCGCGAACTTAATCGAGCTAGGCTCCGACTACTCTGAACCAGGCAAGCATGTTTGAACTTTTGATATGATGATTGTTTTGACATGTTCGCATTAAGTAGTTTCATGGCATGTTGATGAGCATACCGACGAATGTCATGTTACATGCAACGTTGAGGCAAGTGAGTTTCGAAAATCCATATGTGGATGGATGTGAGTATGCATGGCCATGTGTTGGCATGAGGATGGGTAAGATGGCAGTGTTGTAGCATGCCAGTCTTATGCCAGACTATATGACTTCAGTGTCAACCCGTATTGGTCCAGTTCCTTCCATTTTTCCTTCCCTGTACTACCACATGTTTTCCGCAAGGAATATGGCTTAGTAAGTTGAAACTGCTTTCTTGGCACACACCAAAAGGAGAGGCCGTGATGATGGTTCCATGGCCCTGGATTAAAGCCAGTCATCCGGTCAGGGGGCATGGGTGTTTCCGGTTGGGACCGAGAGGGGGGCACCCCTTAGAGCGCGCGTATATAAATTTGATCCCATGCTATTCGAGATTTTGATCTCCCCGTCTCAAAAGTTTTTCTTGGACGATGTCCAGGGTGATTCCTGGCATCGAGAGGTAGGATGGGTGTGTACTGGTTAGCTGTGTTTTTCTTCCGAAATACCATAAACGGAACTAGTCCTTCATGACTACGGAAATCCATTGGCTGTGGGAAAAATTTTCGTACAAACTCTGCAAAGTCATATATTCCTTTGAATCATCTATTCCATGTCCAAGTTCGGTATTATCTTATCCTGACAAATGTCAGTTTTGATGACAAAGACTCCGGTAAATCACATGAGTGCTAAGTCCAGTTAAATGTTTATTCCTGTGGATAGACTAACTCGTTTATTATCATGAATTGAATATTTATTATGAGTATTATTTACTTGTGAATAAAAGCCCTTTCTGCGATGTCGCTCAGACGTCCGACTGTGGCATTGCTATTATTTACTTTCAATAAAAGCCCTTTCTGCGATGTCGCTCAGACGTCCGACTGTGGCATTGTTATTATTTACTTTCAATAAAAGCCCTTTCTGCGATGTCGCTTAGACGTCCGACTGCGGCAGTACTGTTATTTACTTTCAATATAAGCCCTTTCTGTGATGTCGCCCCGACGTCCGACTGTGGCACGCATGTCTTTTATTTTCAGTTTAAGCCCTTTACGTGGTGTCGCTTAGACGCCCGACTGCGGCATGATCTTTATTTATTTGTTCACCCTTCGAGGCGTCGCTTCAGACACCCGA
>NC_057803.1:366368001-366400025 GCF_018294505.1 Triticum aestivum
GAATTGAATATTTATTATGAGTATTATTTACTTGTGAATAAAAGCCCTTTCTGCGATGTCGCTCAGACGTCCGACTGTGGCATTGCTATTATTTACTTTCAATAAAAGCCCTTTCTGCGATGTCGCTCAGACGTCCGACTGTGGCATTGTTATTATTTACTTTCAATAAAAGCCCTTTCTGCGATGTCGCTCAGACGTCCGACTGTGGCATTGTTATTATTTACTTTCAATAAAAGCCCTTTCTGCGATGTCGCTTAGACGTCCGACTGCGGCAGTACTGTTATTTACTTTCAATATAAGCCCTTTCTGTGATGTCGCCCCGACGTCCGACTGTGGCACGCATGTCTTTTATTTTCAGTTTAAGCCCTTTACGTGGTGTCGCTTAGACGCCCGACTGCGGCATGATCTTTATTTATTTGTTCACCCTTCGAGGCGTCGCTTCAGACACCCGATCAGTTTCCTATTATTTCTTTTTGTTGGGTTTTCAGGCGGACTACCGCCGATTCCCTTTTTACTTACCTTGCTTGCTTAATTTTGAATGTGCATTGGTAAATTAATCATGACGCATCCATGCATGCATTTGTTATATCTTACGTCCGAACTATCTTGCGAGTACTTTCAAAGTACTCACCTGGCTTGTTGATTTGGCCAGATGCTGACGAAGGCGATCTCATGGATGAAGAATTTGATAGCGAGTCCGACGCCTAGAGGAATCCCAGTCAGTCTCGTACAACCCTGGATTTGGTCACTGTATTATATCCGCTTCCGCTACCAAATAAATTCATCGAGCCTCACCCCGACGCCCGATGAGATGCCAGTTTTAGAGTCATGTATCTCACTCCCCGTTGTGATTTTCCACCACCACCCTATCCTCGAGTCAGTAGTATGCCTCCACACCACTTTGTCATATCCGCCATTATGTATAATTATTGGTGTGCTTGTAATAATTTGGTTGAGCAACCGTAGCTCGACCCTGTAATATATTTTATGCTACTGGCTTATTGTATCAAGAATTTGTCTACCAGTAAGGAGGATTTTTCTCATACTGGACTCAAAAGATTGGTTGCTCAATAAACATTTTTATTGGAAAACCGGTCGTGACAAGCTTGGTATCAGAGCCAGGCTGACTGTAGGAAGCCACTAGGTGCGATCGCTAATTGGTTATTAGCATGCTAGAGCTAAATCATATTTTTGCAATTGTAGTCATTTTCTGACAGTCAGCATAAATTTATGATCTGACCATTCAAAATTTTTGCCTACTTTTGTAGATGGCCGACAACAGCTGCGAGTCTCAGACCTTCGCCAACATGCCCGATGGGTTCGTCAAGCTTCTCTCCTTCATCGTTCAGGTCGCGATGGGGCCATCTGTGCGCCCAGTCTTCACACTCTGCCAGCACCGAGTCAACGACAGTCTGACCATGCACCAGGCCTCGGTACAGTTCAAGGGAGGGCGTGGTGAGTTACGCCTCTTTCGGTTCTTGGGAAGAGCCATGCCTACAGAGAGGCATGCTATGCAGATGGCAGCCCGCGAGGCGATAGCTCGTCTCAGGGATGTCCTTCCCGTGATGAAGGCTCGTCGTTACCGTTATCTTCCATGCCATGTGCCTTACACCTGTCACTACGCATTCTCCTTCCCAGAGGAGAACGAGACGAGGCTTTTGAGATGCTTATTGAGTATCTCCGGGCCCTGGAGGCAGCCTTCGACAACCTAGTGGACGAGTTCGTGGCTGCCCGCATGGACTCAGTCCATGGCTGTGCCGCCAACAGGAGGGAGCTCCTGCCCACCGCACCGCCACTGACTTTTGTCTCGTCCTCAGCATCTTATGCACCTACTCGCCGCCTGCCTACCATCGAAGAGTTTAACCAAGTCATTGCGCCCACTCCAGCGCGCACTGCACCACCCTTCGCGCCCACACCTATTCATTTTGTTCCGCCCCTGGCGCCCGCTCCGTCCACCCGGCGCAGCACTACACGTATGGAGCCTATCAGTGAGGAGGAAGTCGAGTCCCCAGCCTCGCTACGCCTCACCCTCGGCAGGGCAAAGGAGATTGTCAACATCTCCGACTGAGTACGCTTAGCCGCCATGCGATGTACCGCTTTGTACGATATGTTTATGTGTACATAAGTTGTGAGAAGTAGCTTGTTTGCGCATCATGTAGGAACTGGGAGAAGTGCACTAGCCTAAATAACATGTCAGGATTATGTGCGCATATCCTGAGTGATGTATTGCATAATTGCCGCCCGCGTTTAAGATATGTAATGAGCAGTCCTTCTCCGTGCGCAAATCGATTTGTTTTTCTTAAGTAAGCTTGGTTATTTAATTTATTTGCCAGCTTTGTGCATTTATGGAATTGTTTTTGCGACCCTTTTCGCTTTTCTTATGGGTTTTACACAATATATCCCCAGAGTGAAAAATGTCTCGTCCTTGGACTCGCTCCATGCCAACTCCACCAGAGGAAAATTATGGCACTCGACCGGGCAACAATTTCACACAAGGGCAGTCAAGTCAAAATTATGACACTCAACCAGGCCACAATTTCGCACAAGAGAAGTCGAGTCAACCGGTCAGTGAAACGACACTTTCCCTAATGTGCCGCCTTTATGAGCAGAGTCAGCAACAACATCAGGAAATGATGAACCAAGTCATCAACATGGGAAATCACCATGGACAGTATCAGCAGCATTCCAAGTTATCTGAGCTACAGAAGACACGTCCCCAAACATTTTCTCATACTGACAAGCCTCTTGAAGCCGAGGATTGGCTTCGAGATATGGAGAGAAAATTAATTATTGCAAAATGTTCAGACCCCGAGAAGGTACTATATGCCCCGCACTATCTCACAGGAGCAACTACATCATGGTGGGAGAATTTTCTACACATGCACCCCAATGAAAGTGATATAACCTGGGATGATTTCAAGGAAGGTTTCCGTGGTGCACACATTCCTAAGAGTATTATGAAAATCAAGAAGAGAGAGTTCGATGACCTCAAAGAAAGGAACATGACAGTGTCAGATTACAACGGTCAATTTACTCTATTGTCTCGCTACGCCAATGAAGAGCGTATGACTGAAAGCAAGCAGATGGAGAAATTCCTTGACGGTCTGGCGCCCACGCTTAAATGCCAACTGGTCGTGCACACTTTTCCAGATTTTAAGACACTAGTGGACAAAGCCATTACTCTGGAAAATGAGAGACGTAGCTTGGAGGATTTCCGCAAGTGAAAAAGAGACCAAACTACTCTTGCGCGCAACCACCGAAGCAAGACAGATTTTCAGAAAGGTGGGACACACAAACCTATGACAAACATCTCATGCCCAACCAAGAATTTCCATGCAAGGGACAAGGAGTTCACATATCGCCCAGGCGTTACTTGGTACGCTTGTGGAGAGGAAGGGCACTATGCCAAGCAGTGCCCCAAGCCAAGGAACTCGACCCCAAAGCCGAACAACGGTGGCAATAATTCAGCACCCAAGCGAAACAATTTCAACCCCAAAAACAACCACAGGAAGGGTCATCTGAACCACGTGACCGAAGAAGAAGCAAAGAACGCCCCGGATATCGTACTGGGTAGTTTCCTGTCAACACAATACCTGCCATCGTTTTGTTTGATTCTGGAGCTTCTCACTCATTCATCTCGAAAAGTTTTGCTTTGCAAAATAATTTTTCGATGTTTCCCTTGGAAAAATCCATGATCATCAAGTCCCCTGGGATTGAGCAAGTTACTCAGAGTTACTGTCAAGATGTGGTTATTGAGTTCGAAGGATTTAAGTTTCACGCCAATCTTATTGTATTGGAAAATAAAGGACTAGATGTCATCCTAGGGATGGACTGGTTAACCACCAACAAAGGTTTTATTGACTGTTTCAACCGGACCGTAATTCTCACACACCACCACGGGAAGACAATAAGAGTGTCAGCCAAAGAAAGAAAAATACCCCGGCAACCGAGATTGAATAAGGTGGACGTTTCTAAGCTAAACAAGGTTCTAGTAGTGTGTGAATTTCCAGACGTATTCCCTGAAGAACTACCAGGCATGACACCAGACCGAGAGATAGAATTCAGCATTGAGCTAGCACCAGGAACCACCCCCATATACAAGAAACCATATAGAATGGCACCATCCGAGTTGATTGAGTTGAAGAAACAAATAAAGGAATTGCTGGACAAGGGATACATTCGAGCCAGCTCCTCACCTTGGGGATCACCAATTTTATTTGCCAAAAAGAAGGATGGAACACTGAGATTGTGCATAGACTACCGAGCACTTAACATGGTCACAGTCAAGAACAAATACCCGATGCCCCGGATAAACGATTTGTTTGATCAACTCGCTCAGGCCAAGGTATTCTCAAAAATTGACTTAAGGTCAGGATACCATCAATTAAAAGTGCGAACAGAAGATATCCCCAAAACAGCCTTTACCTCTAGATATGGACTATATGAGTTCACAGTAATGCCATTTGGATTAACGAACGCCCCCGCATTTTTTGTTCACCTCATGAACAAAGTATTTTTGAAGTTTATGGAAAAGTTCATTGTGGTATTCATCGACGATATTCTGGCATACTCCAAGACACCAGAAGATCACGCGGAACATCTCAGGATTGTGTTAGGAGAACTCAGGAAACATCAATTGTATGCCAAGTTCAGCAAGTGCGAATTTTGGCTAAGACAAGTAGGTTTTCTAGGCCACGTACTGACCCAAGACGGTATCGCAGTGGACCCGGAGAAAGTCAGGGCCGTACTTGGCTGGAAGTCACCAGCTAGCGTAACGGACATACGAAGCTTCTTGGGAATGGCAGGATATTACCACAGATTTATTGAAGGATTCTCCACCATAGCCAAGCCAATGACGCAGTTACTCAAGAAGGACAAGAAGTTTGAATGGACAAAAGCCTGCTAGAAAAGTTTCCAAGAGCTAAAACGGAAATGAACGACAGCACCGGTATTAATTGTGCCAAACATACACAAGAATTTTGAAGTGTATTGTGACGCATCCCGAAAGGGCCTCGGGTGCGTGTTGATGCAAGAAGGCAAGGTTGTCGCATACGCTTCAAGGCAACTTCGCAAGCATGAGGAAAATTATCCCACTCATGACTTAGAAATGGCAGCAGTCATTCATGCACTCAAGGAATGGAGGCATTTCTTACTTGGAAATCGATGTGAAATATACACGGACCATAAAAGTCTCAAATATATTCTCACACAGCCAGAACTAAACTTACGGCAACGACGCTAGTTGGAATTGGTAAAGGATTATGATGTTGGTATCCACTATCATCCAGGAAAAGCAAATGTAGTGGCCGATGCTCTTAGTCGGAACCCCAGCTCCGACGAAAACAGTCTGCAAAGCTTGAGACCTGAATTCCAACAAGAATTTGCCAAACTCAACTTGCTAATGATCGCGGAAGGCACCATATCAAACTTGGAAATACAGCCCGACCTTGTGGAGAGAATTAAAGAAGCTCAGCCTGGTCACCCCAGCATCGAAGGAATTAGAAGAAAGGTGAGTATGGGCAAGGCCTCGGAGTTCATCATAGACGATGGAGGAATATTATGGTACGGAGACAGACTCTGCGTGCCAAATATAGAGGACCTCAAACAGCAAATTCTAGCTGAAGCCCACACCGCCCCATATTCGATCCACCCTGGAGGAACCAAAATGTATAAGGATATTCAGGAAAGATTTTGGTGGCACGGTATGAAGAGGGACATAGCCACATTCGCCGCATGTTGCGATTCTTGTCAACGCATAAAAGTTGAGCATCAAAGACCAGCCAGACTACTGCAACCAAACAAAATACCTGAGTGGAAATGGGATGAAATAGGGATGGATTTCATTGTCGGACTACCTCGGTCACGACACGGGAATGATGCCATATGGGTCATCACCGATAGATTAACCAAGGTGGCACATTTCATTCCAGTGAAGACAACCTACAACACTCAGAGGCTTGCCAGGATTTATCTCTCCCGTATAGTTTGTCTGCATGGAGTCCCAAAGACTATAATATCCGACAGAGGCACTCAGTTCATCTCGAGATTCTGGGATCATTTACAACAGGCTCTGGGAACTCAACTGGCCTTCAGTACAGCCTACCATCCCCAGACTGATGGACAGGCTGAACGCGTAAACAAAATTCTAGAAGACATGCTGAGAGCATGTGTCCTCACCTATGGGACCAGTTGGGAAGAAAGCCCGCCATATGCCGAGTTCGCATACAACAACAGTTACCAGGACAGCCTGCAAATGGCACCTTTTGAAGCCCTATACGGACAGAGATGTCGTACCCCTCTAAATTGGTCAGAAACCAGAGACAGCCGTATCTTCGGCCCTGACATGCTCAAAGAAGCCGAGGAAAAGGTCAAGCTAATCAGGGACCGACTCAAGACCGCTCAAAGCCGACAGAATAGTTATTACGATCGGAAACATCGTGAGGTCAGATTCGAACCCGGTGAATTTGTATACCTACGAGTATCACCTATGAGGGGCCTGCAACGATTCAAGATTAAGGGAAAGCTAGCACCAAGATTCATCGGACCATTCTGTATAGTGGCAGGAAGGGGCACTGTAGCCTACCAGCTAGACTTACCCGAAGAATTATCCGATGTCCACGACGTGTTCCACGTCTCGCAATTGAGGAAGTGCGTAAGCAACCCAGAGAAACAAGTATCCCATGAGAACATTGACGTGCAGCCAGACCTCACCTATCGGGAACGTCCAGTAAAATTATTAGAGGAGTCTAAAAGGAGGACCCGATAGAAAACCATCAAGTTTTTCAAAGTTCAGTGGAGCAATCACACCGAAAGTGAAGCAACTTGGGAAAGAGAGGATTTTCTTTGGGCAGAGCATCCACACTTATTTAAGGATCAGCTGAAATCTCAGGAACGAGATTTTTCCTAAGGGGGTAGGTGTTGTGACACTCCAAAATTTTCTTTTGGTTTTTAGCAAAAAACTTTGTTGGCTTTTGAAGAGAGGCCATTTAATTTTTTTTTCAGAAAACCTCTCTCTTAAAAACTTTCACCTTTGGCAAGGATTTTCATTTACATCCTTTTCAAATTGGGTGTTTGAATTATGGAAACTTTTCTTCTGAATTCTTCTCCTCTCAAATGTATTTTTTTGAATTTGATTATTTTCATTTAAAAGGAAAACCCTAGGAGTTTTTGGGGCTTCTCTCATTTTGGAACCACCCATGATTTTATTTTGCCTCATGTGGAGAGACCTCCCAAAACCCCTCCCTCCACTTTGGAACAATCTAAATTCTCTGTCCCATCAAGTCCAAACCATTTTTGAATTTTATTTCATTTATTTTATCTCCCAAAACAATTTTGTCTTTCATTATGAGCCTAAGTAATTTTCAAAGCAAGTACCTCATTGCCTTTGAGTTTTTATCTCAAGCCAACTCCTCTGGATTGTCCTTAGCATCCACAACCCAGAACCATCTTGATCCACTCTCCCTCTTTTCAAATTTTTCAAATTTCAGTCTCTGCAAGTTTGGACCAGATTTGCCAAATTTGGTGAAATTCATATCTCCTCATCTCCAAAAATTCTACCAAAATTCAGGCAGCCTCCTGGTGCAATGAGAGGCCACCCCACCAAGTTTCATCTCAAGGAGAAACCCCTACATACCAAAATCATTCTGTCGAACACCTGGCTGGCACTGTTTCCCTGCATTTTCAGAAAAGTTCAGAGTTTCAGAGTTCAGTGTCGTTTTTCCTTCGTCAGAGTTCAGTCACGCGTCGACAGTGCGCCTGGCGCGTTGCGCACAGCCCCTCCTCCCTGTCCGGAGAACCGCACGCACGCTTGGCTAGTTCCTGGCGTCGGTGGCACGCTGGCCCGTCCTCGCCGGCGTCTTCTGCGGCGTCGGGACCTCCCGTGGCGGCCGACAGAAGGCACCCTATGGCACAACGCCGTTCTGCACCGCCCAAGCCACCTGGGAGCTCCGCGTGGCCGTCTCCCTTGCCAGCGCACGCATGCAGCACCGTCGCCATGGCCTGGCACACGCAGGGCGCGCTCCCTGCCGCCGACGTGCCGCACGGCCATTCTTTTGGGACAGGCCGTAACCTCCTCCCCCCTTGCTGAGTTACGCACCGGGATGGGCTTGTTACTTCATCTAGTTGATGCCCAAGCCCCTAATCCAACTGCCCAACCACAGCGCTGCCGTAATCACTCGCCGGACTTATCCCGTTCACGGCAACCGCCTCGGGCCGGCTATATATAGCGCCCCCAAGCTCACTTTCGCCCTCGCACACCTCCACCTCCACACTGGACCCCGCCCAGCAACTGGAAGAGCCTCGAGGGGCCCTTCTTCCTCGACTCCGGCCGCCTCGTTCCGCCTCGGCCTCCGTCTTGATTCACTCCAGTGAGACCATCCCCGGCGCCCAAACTTCGTCAGTAACCTCCTCGAGCAACCAGAGAGCTAACCCCCACTTTGATTCGATCCTTGCAGCCCTCCTCGGCGAGCACCATCAACGCCCGAACCACCGTCCGCCGGAGCAAGGGCCGCCGTCGACGTGGTGCTCGCCGGCGACCACCACCACCACCCACCGACGCGGAAGGACACGGTGAACACGTTGGTAACCTCCGATCCCCCTGCCTCGCCGTGGATCGCCGCCGGCGACCACCGCGGCTCTCGGGCACCATCGAGCTCTGCCGCCTCTTTTGAAATTTCAAACCTGATGGGCGGGACCCGCCTGTCAGCCTCTATGATCTTTTAAACAAACCGTTTTCTGAAAATGTCTTCTACCAAAATGCGTCTCCCCTCTGGGCCGGCGTATTCTCAATCGAAGCATTTTCTGTTTTTATAAGTTAGCCCCTCGGAACTTTCTGTTTCACTACAGATGAGTCCCTGGACTAAAACCCTTATAACTTTTAAACAAAAAAGTATTTTTGATTGATTCTTTTTCTGTCCTCCTTAGAATTTTGTATAGTTTTTTATCAGATTTATTTGAAAAATATTTGGACTAATTTTCGGCACCTCATGGTATATACGTTAGCGCGTATGTTTCTTTATACCGTAGATACCGAAGGAGGTGACGGGACCGCGAACATCACCGAGCTAGGCTCCGACTACTCTGAACCAGGCAAGCATGTTTGAACTTTTGATATGATGATTGTTTTGACATGTTTGCATTAAGTAGTTTCATGGCATGTTGATGAGCATACCGACGAATGTCATGTTACATGCAATGTTGAGGCAAGTGAGTTTCGAAAATCCATAAGTGGATGGATGTGAGTATGCATGGCGATGTGTTGGCATGAGGATGGGTAAGATGGCAGTGTTGTAGCATGCCAGTCTTATGCCAGACTATATGACTTCAGTGTCAACCCGTATCGGTCCAGTTCCTTCCATTTTTCCTTCCCTGTACTACCACATGTTTTCCGTAAGGAATATGGCTTAGTAAGTTGAAACCGCTTTCTTGGTACACACCAAAAGGAGAGGCCGTGATGATGGTTCCATGGCCCTGGATTAAAGCCAGTCATCCGGTCAGGGGGCATGGGTGTTTCCGGTTGGGACCGAGAGGGGGGCACCCCTAAAAGCGCGCGTATATAAATTTGATCCCATGCTATTCAAGATTTTGATCTCCCCGTCTCAAAAGTTTTTCTTGGACGATGTCTAGGGTGATTCCTGGCATCGAGAGGTAGGATGGGTGTGTACTGGTTAGCTGTGTTTTTCTTCTGAAATACCGTAAACGGAACTAGTCCTTCATGACTACGGAAATCCGTTGGCTGTGGGAAAATTTTTTGTACAAACTCTGCAGAGTCATATATTCCTTTGAATCATCTATTCCATGTCCAAGTTCGGTATTATCTTATCCTGACAAATGTCAGTTTTGATGACAGAGACTCCTGTAAATCACATGAGTGCTAAGTCCGGTTAAATGTTTATTCCTGTGGATGGACTAACTCGTTTATTATCATGAATTGAATATTTATTATGAGTATTATTTACTTGTGAATAAAAGCCCTTCCTGCGATGTCGCTCAGACGTCCGACTATGGCATTGTTATTATTTACTTTCAATAAAAGACCTTTCTGCGATGTCGCTCAGACGTCCGACTATGGCACTGTTATTATTTACTTTCAATAAAAGCCCTTTCTGCGATGTCGCTCAGACGTCCGACTGTGGCATTGTTATTATTTACTTTCAATAAAAGCCATTTAAGCGATGTCGCTCAGACGTCCGACTGCGGCAGTACTGTTATTTACTTTCAATATAAGCCCTTTCCGTGATGTCGCCCCGACGTCCGACTGTGTCACGCATGTCTTTTATTTTCAGTTTAAGCCCTTTACGTGGTGTCGCTTAGACGCCCGACTGCGGCATGATCTTTATTTATTTGTTCACCCTTCGAGGCGTCGCTTCAGACACCCGATCGGTTTCCTATTATTTCTTTTTGTTGGGTTTTCAGGCGGACTATCGCCGATTCCCTTTTTACTAACCTTGCTTGCTAAACTTTGAATGTGCATTGGTAAATTAATGATGACGCATCCATGCATGCATTTGTTATATCTTATGTCTGAACTGTCTTGCGAGTACTTTCAAAGTACTCACCTGGCTTGTTGATTTGGCCAGATGCTGACGAAGGCGATCTCATGGATGAAGAATTTGATAGCGAGTCCGACGCCTAGAGGAATCCCAGTCAGTCTCGTACGACCCTGGATTTGGTCACCATATTATATCAGCTTCCGCTACCAAATAAATTCATCGAGCCTCACCTAGACGATCGATGAGATGCCAGTTTTAGAGTCATGTATCTCACTCCCCGCTGTGATTTTCCACCACCACCCTATCCTCGAGTCAATAGTATGCCTCCACACCACTGTGTCATGTCCGCCATTATGTATGATTATTGGCATGCTTGTAATAATTTGGTTGAGCAACCGTAGCTCGACCCTGTAATATATTTTATGCTACTGGCTTATTGTATCAAGAATTTGTCTACAAGTAAGGAGGATTTTTCTCATACTGGACTCAAAAGATTGGTTTCTCAATAAACATTTTTATTGGAAAACCGGTCGTGACACAGTGGATGCCTACACGGTGGGGAGTATGAAGGTTCACTGGTTCTGCTGCGGTGTGAGTGTGTCGTCGTTGGAGAATAACATGGGGTGTGGGTGAGTAGAGGTAAGGTCTGGCCGGCTGTGGGATTAGGGTGGGTGTATGATCGAAAGTATGTCTAGATGGGGTGATTAGACTACACTAGTACAAAAAGGGTCAAACGTGAAGCACATTAGTGCCGGTTTTATTTTGGCCCGGTACTAATGGTACCATTAGTGCCGGTTCGAACGGATTTGCATTAATGCCGGTTCGTGTTGAACCTTTAGTACCGGTTCGTGGCACGAACCGGTACTAAAGGGGTGGTGGCAAGCTGGCGTCAGGCCGTGGCCCCACGATCACCTTTAGTACCGGTTCGTGGCATGAACCGGTACTAAAGGTATAACCTTTAGTACCGGTTCGTGCCATGAACCGGTACTAAAGGGGTCTGACCTACAGTACCGGTTGGAGACACAAACCGGGACTATAGGGCGAGGAAATGTTCTCGGAGTTCACGGTCACGGTTGGTGGTCGGGGACGAGTGATGCAGTGTGGTTTGTGTGTTTCTCTCGTAGGGGCACATGTGTGCGAGGCGTTCTCTAACTTAACCCGAGCCTGATGGAGAGGTGTTCGCTTACTGAACCCAAGCGATCGGTCTTGCCCTCACACCACGTCTAGCCACTAAAGCCGATCGATCATTTTCTTCCTAACTTAACATGAGTGATTCCTTCGCTGCCTAACTGAACCTGATTGATCCTTCTCGCTGCTTTCTAAATCCGAAGGCACTCGTACAGGCAAGACATAGCCAGTTGGGTTGTCTCCCAATGAACAATGCCCGTTGCTGCCTTGCGCGCGATACATGTAGACACAAGTCGAGATGCATTGATCAACTGAGCTGGTTGGTTGGTTGTGGATGAACATTTCCCAGAGGGGTTTGGATGATCAGGACCCCGAGCAGGCCACCACAGCCAGCCGGTTGGGCGTGGATGAATAGGACCCCGTGGTGGGCTGGAAGAAAAGTAGCCGGTGGAGGCTGGAGGAGGTCGACGGTGCAAGAACAGTAGCCCATGGAGGCAGGAGCGATGCAGTAGATGGTGATGAGCAGTAGCCTCGAGAGTCCCGTTTTGCAGTATGCCACACCCCTCCCGATGAACAAGAGCCTGTTTCGACCGTAGGCGCTCAAAGAGTTGTCCGTTTCCTATGTTTTGTCTTACGCCACAGCCCTCCCGATCAAGAGGACCCCGTTTCGACCGTAGGTGGTCGAAGATAACTCTGTTTCATCCATTTTGGTGTACGCCAGACCCCGAGCCAATGAATAGGACCCTGTTTCGACCATAGACAGTCAAACAGAATGTTGTTACCTCTATTTTGCGGTTCGCTAGACCCCTCCCAATGAGCAGGACCTCTTTCGGTTGTTCCGTCCAAGCTGGCTGGCTCCCGATTGATGAACGGGACACGTTCCGCTCCAGTCGGTTGCCTCCCAATGACCACAACAGTGTTTCACCATTCTGACCTAATCGGTTGGCTACCAATGAACATGATGCACTTGTTGTACACGTTCGAGACCCCACCCATACGTATGTACATGACCATATTTTTTGCCGTGTGGCTATAGGGACTACCTTAAATGCTACGTCGGGAGCTCTACTATGACATGTGCCGCTACTTACTAGGCCATGGTTCATCTTTGCGGAGAGACTGATCAACCATTATATAAGTACACGTTCGTGACCAGAGAGATAACAACACGTACGGGTTGACTGGGTGGGTCCCAGCTGTCAGGGAGGATAAGGAGGCACTCCCTTGCGTGTGAAGATATATGTGGTGGATCCCAGCTGTCAAGGAGAGGAATCATTTTTTTGCGCATAATAAGGAGGCACTTCCTTGTATGTGAAGATGTACTGGTGGGTCCAGCTGTCAGCCTCACCGTGCATAGTCGTCTTCGGATGGCTGTCGTTCATTGGCAACGTTGACCACGATGCGCCGAGAGCACCAAGGTGATGGACGATGGAAAGGACTGCGAACGGAACAACGCAGAGTCGAGGAAGATGAGGCAGTGGATGCCTACACGGTGGGGAGTATGAAGGTTCACTGGTTCTGCTGCGGTGTGAGGGTGTCGTCGCTGGAGAATAACACGGGGTGTGGGTGAGTAGAGGTAAGGTCTGGCCGGCTGTGGGATTAGGGTGGGTGTATGATCGAAAGTATGTCTAGATGGGGTGATTAGACTACACTAGTAGAAAAAGGGTCAAACGTGAAGCACATTAGTGCCGGTTTGATTTTGGCCCGGTACTAATGGTACCATTAGTGCTGGTTCGAATGGATTTGCATTAATGCTGGTTCGTGTTGAACCTTTAGTACCGGTTCGTGGCACGAACCGGTACTAAAGGAGTGGTGGCAGGCTGGCGTCAGGCCGGGGCCCCACGATCACCTTTAGTATCGGTTCGTGGCACGAACCGGTAATAAAGGTCTAACCTTTAGTACCGGTTCATGCCATGAACCGGTAGTAAAGGGGTCTGACCTATAGTACCGGTTGGAGACACAAACCGGGACTATAGGGCGAGGAAATTTTCTCGGAGTTCCCGGTCACGGTTGGTGGTCGGGGCCGAGTGATGCAGTGTGGTTTGTGTGTTTCTCTCGTAGTGGCACATGTGTGCGAGGCGTTCTCTAACTTAACCCGAGCCTGATGGAGAGGTGTTCGCTTACTGAACCCAAGTGATCGGTCTTGCCCTCACACCACGTCTAGCCACTAAAGCCGATCGATCATTTTCTTCGTAACTTAACATGAGCGATTCCTTCGCTGCCTAACTAAACCAGATTGATCCTTCTTGCTGCTTTCTAAATCCGAAGGCACTCGTACAGGCGAGACATAGCCAGTTGGGTTGTCTCCCAATGAACAATGCCCGTTGCTGCCTTGCGCGCGATACATGTAGACACAAGTCGAGATGCATTGATCAATTGAGCTGGTTTGTTGGTTGTGGATGAACATTTCCCAGAGGGGTTTGGATGATCAGGACCCCGAGCAGGCCGCCACAGTCCAGCCGGTTGGGCGTGGATGAATAGGACCCCGTGGTGGGCTGGAAGGAAAGTAGCCGGTGGAGGCTGGAGGAGGTCGACGGTGCAAGAACAGTAGCCCATGGAGGCTGGAGCGAGGCAGTAGACGGTGATGAGCAGTAGCCCCGAGAGTCCCATTTTGCAGTATGCCACACCCCTCTCGATGAACAAGAGCCTGTTTCGACCGTAGGCGCTCAAAGAGTTGTTCGTTTCCTACGTTTTGTCTTACACCACAGCCCTCCCGATCAAGAGGACCCCATTTCGACCGTACGAGGTCGAAGATAACTCTGTTTCATCCATTTTGGTGTACGTCAGACCCCGAGCCAATGAACAGGACCCTGTTTCGACCATAGACGGTCAAAAAGAATGTTGTTGCCTCTATTTTGCGGTTCGCTAGACCCCTCCCAATGAGCAGGACCTCTTTCGGTTGTTCCGTCCAAGCTGGTTGGCTCCCGATTGATGAACAGGACACGTTTCGATCCAGTCGGTTGCCTCCCAATGACCACAACACTGTTTCACCATTCTGACCTAATCGGTTGGCTGCCAATGAACATGACGCACTTGGTGTACGCGTTCGAGACCCCACCCGTACGTACGTACATGACCATATTTTTTGCCGTGTGAATGTAGGGACTACCTTAAATGCTATGTCAGGAGCTCTACTATGACATGTGCCGCTACTTACTAGGCCATGGTTCATCTTTGCAGAGAGACTGATCAACCATTATATATGTACACGTTCGCGACCAGAGAGATAACAACACGTACGGGTTGACCGGGTGGGTCCCAGCTGTCAGGGAGGATAAGGAGGCACTCCCTTGCGTGTGAAGATATATGTGGTGGATCCCTGCTGTCAAGGAGAGGAATCATTTTTTGCGCATAATAAGGAGGCACTTCCTTGCATGTGAAGATGTACTGGTGGGTCCAGCTGTCAGCCTCACCATGCATAGTCGTCTTCGGATGGCTGTCATTCATTGGCAACGTTGACCATGATGCACCGAGAGCACCAAGGTGATGGACGACGACAAGGACTGCGAACGGAACAACACAGAGTCGAGGAAGATGAGGCAGTGGATGCCTACACGGTGGGGAGTATGAAGGTTCACTGGTTCTGCTGCGGTGTGAGTGTGTCGTCGTTGGAGAATAACATGGGGTGTGGGTGAGTAGAGGTAAGGTCTGGCCGGCTGTGGGATTAGGGTGGGTGTATGATCGAAAGTATGTCTAGATGGGGTGATTAGACTACACTAGTACAAAAAGGGTCAAACGTGAAGCACATTAGTGCCGGTTTTATTTTGGCCCGGTACTAATGGTACCATTAGTGCCGGTTCGAACGGATTTGCATTAATGCCGGTTCGTGTTGAACCTTTAGTACCGGTTCGTGGAACGAACCGATACTAAAGGGGTGGTGGCAAGCTGGCGTCAGGCCGTGGCCCCACGATCACCTTTAGTACCGGTTCGTGGCATGAACCGGTACTAAAGGTATAACCTTTAGTACCGGTTCGTGCCATGAACCGGTACTAAAGTGGTCTGACCTACAGTACCGGTTGGAGACACAAACCGGGACTATAGGGCGAGGAAATGTTCTCGGAGTTCACGGTCACGGTTGGTGGTCGGGGACGAGTGATGCAGTGTGGTTTGTGTGTTTCTCTCGTAGGGGCACATGTGTGCGAGGCGTTCTCTAACTTAACCCGAGCCTGATGGAGAGGTGTTCGCTTACTGAACCCAAGCGATCGGTCTTGCCCTCACACCACGTCTAGCCACTAAAGCCGATCGATCATTTTCTTCCTAACTTAACATGAGTGATTCCTTCGCTGCCTAACTGAACCTGATTGACCCTTCTCGCAGCTTTCTAAATCCGAAGGCACTCGTACAGGCAAGACATAGCCAGTTGGGTTGTCTCCCAATGAACAATGCCCGTTGCTGCCTTGCGCGCGATACATGTAGACACAAGTCGAGATGCATTGATCAACTAAGCTGGTTGGTTGGTTGTGGATGAACATTTCCCAGAGGGGTTTGGATGATTAGGACCCCGAGCAGGCCACCACAGTCCAGCCGGTTGGGCGTGGATGAATAGGACCCCATGGTGGGCTGGAAGAAAAGTAGCCGGTGGAGGCTGGAGGAGGTCGACGGTGCAAGAACAGGAGCCCATGGAGGCAGGAGCGATGCAGTAGACGGTGATGAGCAGTAGCCTCGAGAGTCCCGTTTTGTAGTATGTCACACCCCTCCCGATGAACAAGAGCCTGTTTCGACCGTAGGCGCTCAAAGAGTTGTCCGTTTCCTATGTTTTGTCTTACGCCACAGCCCTCCCGATCAAGAGGACCCCGTTTCGACCGTAGGTGGTCGAAGATAACTCTGTTTCATCCATTTTGGTGTACGCCAGACCCCGAGCCAATGAACAGGACCCTGTTTCGACCATAGACGGTCAAACAGAATGTTGTTACCTCTATTTTGCGGTTCGCTAGACCCCTCCCAATGAGCAGGACCTCTTTCGGTTGTTCCGTCCAAGCTGGCTGGCTCCCGATTGATGAACAGGACACGTTCCGCTCCAGTCGGTTGCCTCCCAATGACCACAACACTGCTTCTCCATTCTGACCTAATCGGTTGGCTACCAATGAACATGATGCACTTGTTGTACGCGTTCGAGACCCCACCCATACGTATGTACATGACCATATTTTTTGCCGTGTGGCTATAGGGACTACCTTAAATGCTACGTCGGGAGCTCTACTATGACATGTGCCGCTACTTACTAGGCCATGGTTCATCTTTGCGGAGAGACTGATCAACCATTATATAAGTACACGTTCGTGACCAGAGAGATAACAAGACGTACGGGTTGACCGGGTGGGTCCCAGCTGTCAGGGAGGATAAGGAGGCACTCCCTTGCGTGTGAAGATATATGTGGTGGATCCCAGCTGTCAAGGAGAGGAATCATTTTTTTGCGCATAATAAGGAGGCACTTCCTTGCATGTGAAGATGTACTGGTGGGTCCAGCTGTCAGCCTCACCGTGCATAGTCGTCTTCGGATGGCTGTCGTTCATTGGCAACGTTGACCACGATGCGCCGAGAGCACCAAGGTGATGGACGATGGCAAGGACTGCGAACGGAACAACGCAGAGTCGAGGAAGATGAGGCAGTGGATGCCTACACGGTGGGGAGTATGAAGGTTCACTGGTTCTGCTGCGGTGTGAGGGTGTCGTCGCTGGAGAATAACACGGGGTGTGGGTGAGTAGAGGTAAGGTCTGGCCGGCTGTGGGATTAGGGTGGGTGTATGATCGAAAGTATGTCTAGATGGGGTGATTAGACTACACTAGTAGAAAAAGGGTCAAACGTGAAGCACATTAGTGCCGGTTTGATTTTGGCCCGGTACTAATGGTACCATTAGTGCTGGTTCGAATGGATTTGCAGTAATGTCGGTTCGTGTTGAACCTTTAGTACCGGTTCGTGCCACGAACCGGTACTAAAGGAGTGGTGGCAGGCTGGCGTCAGGCCGGGGCCGCACGATCACCTCTAGTATCGGTTCGTGGCACGAACCGGTACTAAAGGTCTAACCTTTAGTACCGGTTCATGCCATGAACCGGTAGTAAAGGGGTCTGACCTATAGTACCGGTTGGAGACACAAACCGGGACTATAGGGCGAGGAAATTTTCTCGGAGTTCCCGGTCACGATTGGTGGTCGGGGCCGAGTGATGCAGTGTGGTTTGTGTGTTTCTCTCGTAGTGGCACATGTGTGCGAGGCGTTCTCTAACTTAACCCGAGCCTGATGGAGAGTTGTTCGCTTACTGAACCCAAGCGATCGGTCTTGCCCTCACACCACGTCTAGCCACTAAAGCCGATCGATCATTTTCTTCCTAACTTAACATGAGTGATTCCTTCGCTGCCTAACTGAACCTGATTGACCCTTCTCGCTGCTTTCTAAATCCGAAGGCACTCGTACAGGCAAGACATAGCCAGTTGGGTTGTCTCCCAATGAACAATGCCCGTTGCTGCCTTGCGCGCGATACATGTAGACACAAGTCGAGATGCATTGATCAACTGAGCTGGTTGGTTGGTTGTGGATGAACATTTCCCAGAGGGGTTTGGATGATCAGGACCCCGAGCAGGCCACCACAGTCCAGCCGGTTGGGCGTGGATGAATAGGACCCCGTGGTGGGCTGGAAGAAAAGTAGCTGGTGGCGGCTGGAGGAGGTCGACGGTGCAAGAACAGGAGCCCATGGAGGCAGGAGCGATGCAGTAGACGGTGATGAGCAGTAGCGTCGAGAGTCCCGTTTTGTAGTATGCCACACCCCTCCCGATGAACAAGAGCCTGTTTCGACCGTAGGCGCTCAAAGAGTTGTCCGTTTCCTATGTTTTGTCTTACGCCACAGCCCTCCCGATCAAGAGGACCCCGTTTCGACCGTAGGTGGTCGAAGATAACTCTGTTTCATCCATTTTGGTGTACGCCAGACCCCGAGCCAATGAACAGGACCCTGTTTCGACCATAGACGGTCAAACAGAATGTTGTTACCTCTATTTTGCGGTTCGCTAGACCCCTCCCAATGAGCAGGACCTCTTTCGGTTGTTCCGTCCAAGCTGGCTGGCTCCCGATTGATGAACAGGACACGTTCCACTCCAGTCGGTTGCCTCCCAATGACCACAACACTGCTTCTCCATTCTGACCTAATCGGTTGGCTACCAATGAACATGATGCACTTGTTGTACGCGTTCGAGACCCCACCCATACGTATGTACATGACCATATTTTTTGCCGTGTGGCTATAGGGACTACCTTAAATGCTACGTCGGGAGCTCTACTATGACATGTGCCGCTACTTACTAGGCCATGGTTCATCTTTGCGGAGAGACTGATCAACCATTATATAAGTACATGTTCGTGACCAGAGAGATAACAAGACGTACGGGTTGACCGGGTGGGTCCCAGCTGTCAGGGAGGATAAGGAGGCACTCCCTTGCGTGTGAAGATATATGTGGTGGATCCCAGCTGTCAAGGAGAGGAATCATTTTTTTGCGCATAATAAGGAGGCACTTCCTTGCATGTGAAGATGTACTGGTGGGTCCAGCTGTCAGCCTCACCGTGCATAGTCGTCTTCGGATGGCTGTCGTTCATTGGCAACGTTGACCACGATGCGCCGAGAGCACCAAGGTGATGGACGATGGCAAGGACTGCGAACGGAACAACGCAGAGTCGAGGAAGATGAGGCAGTGGATGCCTACACGGTGGGGAGTATGAAGGTTCACTGGTTCTGCTGCGGTGTGAGGGTGTCGTCGCTGGAGAATAACACGGGGTGTGGGTGAGTAGAGGTAAGGTCTGGCCGGCTGTGGGATTAGGGTGGGTGTATGATCGAAAGTATGTCTAGATGGGTGATTAGACTACACTAGTAGAAAAAGGGTCAAACGTGAAGCACATTAGTGCCGGTTTGATTTTGGCCCGGTACTAATGGTACCATTAGTGCTGGTTCGAATGGATTTGCAGTAATGTCGGTTCGTGTTGAACCTTTAGTACCGGTTCGTGCCACGAACCGGTACTAAAGGAGTGGTGGCAGGCTGGCGTCAGGCCGGGGCCCCACGATCACCTCTAGTATCGGTTCGTGGCACGAACCGGTACTAAAGGTCTAACCTTTAGTACCGGTTCATGCCATGAACCGGTAGTAAAGGGGTCTGACCTATAGTACCGGTTGGAGACACAAACCGGGACTATAGGGCGAGGAAATTTTCTCGGAGTTCCCGGTCACGATTGGTGGTCGGGGCCGAGTGATGCAGTGTGGTTTGTGTGTTTCTCTCGTAGTGGCACATGTGTGCGAGGCGTTCTCTAACTTAACCCGAGCCTGATGGAGAGTTGTTCGCTTACTGAACCCAAGCGATCGGTCTTGCCCTCACACCACGTCTAGCCACTAAAGCCGATCGATCATTTTCTTCCTAACTTAACATGAGTGATTCCTTCGCTGCCTAACTGAACCTGATTGACCCTTCTCGCTGCTTTCTAAATCCGAAGGCACTCGTACAGGCAAGACATAGCCAGTTGGGTTGTCTCCCAATGAACAATGCCCGCTGCTGCCTTGCGCGCGATACATGTAGACACAAGTCGAGCTGCATTGATCAACTGAGCTGGTTGGTTGGTTGTGGATGAACATTTCCCAGAGGGGTTTGGATGATCAGGACCCCGAGCAGGCCACCACAGTCCAGCCGGTTGGGCATGGATGAATAGGACCCCGTCATGGGCTGGAAGAAAAGTAGCTGGTGGCGGCTGGAGGAGGTCGACGGTGCAAGAATAGGAGCCCATGGAGGCAGGAGCGATGCAGTAGACGGTGATGAGCAGTAGCCTCGAGAGTCCCGTTTTGTAGTATGCCACACCCCTCCCGATGAACAAGAGCCTGTTTCGACCGTAGGCGCTCAAAGAGTTGTCCGTTTCCTATGTTTTGTCTTACGCCACAGCCCTCCCGATCAAGAGGACCCCGTTTCGACCGTAGGTGGTCGAAGATAACTCTGTTTCATCCATTTTGGTGTACGCCAGACCCCGAGCCAATGAACAGGACCCTGTTTCGACCATAGACGGTCAAACAGAATGTTGTTACCTCTATTTTGCGGTTCGCTAGACCCCTCCCAATGAGCAGGACCTCTTTCGGTTGTTCCGTCCAAGCTGGCTGGCTCCCGATTGATGAACAGGACACGTTCCGCTCCAGTCGGTTGCCTCCCAATGACCACAACACTGCTTCTCCATTCTGGCCTAATCGGTTGGCTACCAATGAACATGATGCACTTGTTGTACGCGTTCGAGACCCCACCCATACGTATGTACATGACCATATTTTTTGCCGTGTGGCTATAGGGACTACCTTAAATGCTATGTCGGGAGCTCTACTATGACATGTGCCGCTACTTACTAGGCCATGGTTCATCTTTGCGGAGAGACTGATCAACCATTATATAAGTACACGTTCGTGACCAGAGAGATAACAACACGTACGGGTTGACCGGGTGGGTCCCAGCTGTCAGGGAGGATAAGGAGGCACTCCCTTGCGTGTGAAGATATATGTGGTGGATCCCAGCTGTCAAGGAGAGGAATCATTTTTTTGCGCATAATAAGGAGGCACTTCCTTGCATGTGAAGATGTACTGGTGGGTCCAGCTGTCAGCCTCACCGTGCATAGTCGTCTTCGGATGGCTGTCGTTCATTGGCAACGTTGACCACGATGCGCCGAGAGCACCAAGGTGATGGACGATGGCAAGGACTGCGAACGGAACAACGCAGAGTCAAGGAAGATGAGGCAGTGGATGCCTACACGGTGGGGAGTATGAAGGTTCACTGGTTCTGCTGCGGTGTGAGGGTGTCCTCGCTGGAGAATAACACGGGGTGTGGGTGAGTAGAGGTAAGGTCTGGCCGGCTGTGGGATTAGGGTGGGTGTATGATCGAAAGTATGTCTAGATGGGTGATTAGACTACACTAGTAGAAAAAGGGTCAAACGTGAAGCACATTAGTGCCGGTTTGATTTTGGCCCGGTACTAATGGTACCATTAGTGCTGGTTCGAATGGATTTGCAGTAATGTCGGTTCGTGTTGAACCTTTAGTACCGGTTCGTGCCACGAACCGGTACTAAAGGAGTGGTGGCAGGCTGGCGTCAGGCCGGGGCCCCACGATCACCTCTAGTATCGGTTCGTGGCACGAACCGGTACTAAAGGTCTAACCTTTAGTACCGGTTCATGCCATGAACCGGTAGTAAAGGGGTCTGACCTATAGTACCGGTTGGAGACACAAACCGGGACTATAGGGCGAGGAAATTTTCTCGGAGTTCCCGGTCACGATTGGTGGTCGGGGCCGAGTGATGCAGTGTGGTTTGTGTGTTTCTCTCGTAGTGGCACATGTGTGCGAGGCGTTCTCTAACTTAACCCGAGCCTGATGGAGAGTTGTTCTCTTACTGAACCCAAGCGATCGGTCTTGCCCTCACACCACGTCTAGCCACTAAAGCCGATCGATCATTTTCTTCCTAACTTAACATGAGTGATTCCTTCGCTGCCTAACTGAACCTGATTGACCCTTCTCGCTGCTTTCTAAATCCGAAGGCACTCGTACAGGCAAGACATAGCCAGTTGGGTTGTCTCCCAATGAACAATGCCCGTTGCTGCCTTGCGCGCGATACATGTAGACACAAGTCGAGAAGCATTGATCAACTCAGCTGGTTGGTTGGTTGTGGATGAACATTTCCCAGAGGGGTTTGGATGATCAGGACCCCGAGCAGGCCACCACAGTCCAGCCGGTTGGGCGTGGATGAATAGGACCCCGTGGTGGGCTGGAAGAAAAGTAGCTGGTGGCGGCTGGAGGAGGTCGACGGTGCAAGAACAGGAGCCCATGGAGGCAGGAGCGATGTAGTAGACGGTGATGAGCAGTAGCCTCGAGAGTCCCGTTTTGTAGTATGCCACACCCCTCCCGATGAACAAGAGCCTGTTTCGACCGTAGGCGCTCAAAGAGTTGTCCGTTTCCTATGTTTTGTCTTACGCCACAGCCCTCCCGATCAAGAGGACCCCGTTTCGACCGTAGGTGGTCGAAGATAACTCTGTTTCATCCATTTTGGTGTACGCCAGACCCCGAGCCAATGAACAGGACCCTGTTTCGACCATAGACGGTCAAACAGAATGTTGTTACCTCTATTTTGCGGTTCGCTAGACCCCTCCCAATGAGCAGGACCTCTTTCGGTTGTTCCGTCCAAGCTGGCTGGCTCCCGATTGATGAACAGGACACGTTCCGCTCCAGTCGGTTGCCTCCCAATGACCACAACACTGCTTCTCCATTCTGGCCTAATCGGTTGGCTACCAATGAACATGATGCACTTGTTGTACGCGTTCGAGACCCCACCCATACGTATGTACATGACCATATTTTTTGCCGTGTGGCTATAGGGACTACCTTAAATGCTATGTCGGGAGCTCTACTATGACATGTGCCGCTACTTACTAGGCCATGGTTCATCTTTGCGGAGAGACTGATCAACCATTATATAAGTACACGTTCGTGACCAGAGAGATAACAACACGTACGGGTTGACCGGGTGGGTCCCAGCTGTCAGGGAGGATAAGGAGGCACTCCCTTGCGTGTGAAGATATATGTGGTGGATCCCAGCTGTCAAGGAGAGGAATCATTTTTTTGCGCATAATAAGGAGGCACTTCCTTGCATGTGAAGATGTACTGGTGGGTCCAGCTGTCAGCCTCACCGTGCATAGTCGTCTTCGGATGGCTGTCGTTCATTGGCAACGTTGACCACGATGCGCCGAGAGCACCAAGGTGATGGACGATGGCAAGGACTGCGAACGGAACAACGCAGAGTCGAGGAAGATGAGGCAGTGGATGCCTACACGGTGGGGAGTATGAAGGTTCACTGGTTCTGCTGCGGTGTGAGGGTGTCGTCGCTGGAGAATAACACGGGGTGTGGGTGAGTAGAGGTAAGGTCTGGCCGGCTGTGGGATTAGGGTGGGTGTATGATCGAAAGTATGTCTAGATGGGTGATTAGACTACACTAGTAGAAAAAGGGTCAAACGTGAAGCACATTAGTGCCGGTTTGATTTTGGCCCGGTACTAATGGTACCATTAGTGCTGGTTCGAATGGATTTGCAGTAATGTCGGTTCGTGTTGAACCTTTAGTACCGGTTCGTGCCACGAACCGGTACTAAAGGAGTGGTGGCAGGCTGGCGTCAGGCCGGGGCCCCACGATCACCTCTAGTATCGGTTCGTGGCACGAACCGGTACTAAAGGTCTAACCTTTAGTACCGGTTCATGCCATGAACCGGTAGTAAAGGGGTCTGACCTATAGTACCGGTTGGAGACACAAACCGGGACTATAGGGTGAGGAAATTTTCTCGGAGTTCCCGGTCACGATTGGTGGTCGGGGCCGAGTGATGCAGTGTGGTTTGTGTGTTTCTCTCGTAGTGGCACATGTGTGCGAGGCGTTCTCTAACTTAACCCGAGCCTGATGGAGAGTTGTTCGCTTACTGAACCCAAGCGATCGGTCTTGCCCTCACACCACGTCTAGCCACTAAAGCCGATCGATCATTTTCTTCCTAACTTAACATGAGTGATTCCTTCGCTGCCTAACTGAACCTGATTGACCCTTCTCGCTGCTTTCTAAATCCGAAGGCACTCGTACAGGCAAGACATAGCCAGTTGGGTTGTCTCCCAATGAACAATGCCCGTTGCTGCCTTGCGCGCGATACATGTAGACACAAGTCGAGATGCATTGATCAACTGAGCTGGTTGGTTGGTTGTGGATGAACATTTCCCAGAGGGGTTTGGATGATCAGGACCCCGAGCAGGCCACCACAGTCCAGCCGGTTGGGCGTGGATGAATAGGACCCCGTGGTGGGCTGGAAGAAAAGTAGCTGGTGGCGGCTGGAGGAGGTCGACGGTGCAAGAACAGGAGCCCATGGAGGCAGGAGCGATGCAGTAGACGGTGATGAGCAGTAGCCTCGAGAGTCCCGTTTTGTAGTATGCCACACCCCTCCCGATGAACAAGAGCCTGTTTCGACCGTAGGCGCTCAAAGAGTTGTCCGTTTCCTATGTTTTGTCTTACGCCACAGCCCTCCCGATCAAGAGGACCCCGTTTCGACCGTAGGTGGTCGAAGATAACTCTGTTTCATCCATTTTGGTGTACGCCAGACCCCGAGCCAATGAACAGGACCCTGTTTCGACCATAGACGGTCAAACAGAATGTTGTTACCTCTATTTTGCGGTTCGCTAGACCCCTCCCAATGAGCAGGACCTCTTTCGGTTGTTCCGTCCAAGCTGGCTGGCTCCCGATTGATGAACAGGACACGTTCCGCTCCAGTCGGTTGCCTCCCAATGACCACAACACTGCTTCTCCATTCTGGCCTAATCGGTTGGCTACCAATGAACATGATGCACTTGTTGTACGCGTTCGAGACCCCACCCATACGTATGTACATGACCATATTTTTTGCCGTGTGGCTATAGGGACTACCTTAAATGCTATGTCGGGAGCTCTACTATGACATGTGCCGCTACTTACTAGGCCATGGTTCATCTTTGCGGACAGACTGATCAACCATTATATAAGTACACGTTCGTGACCAGAGAGATAACACCACGTATGGGTTGACCGGGTGGGTCCCAGCTGTCAGGGAGGATAAGGAGGCACTCCCTTGCGTGTGAAGATATATGTGGTGGATCCCAGCTGTCAAGGAGAGGAATCATTTTTTTGCGCATAATAAGGAGGCACTTCCTTGCATGTGAAGATGTACTGGTGGGTCCAGCTGTCAGCCTCACCGTGCATAGTCGTCTTCGGATGGCTGTCGTTCATTGGCAACGTTGACCACGATGCGCCGAGAGCACCAAGGTGATGGACGATGGCAAGGACTGCGAACGGAACAACGCAGAGTCGAGGAAGATGAGGCAGTGGATGCCTACACGGTGGGGAGTATGAAGGTTCACTGGTTCTGCTGCGGTGTGAGGGTGTCGTCGCTGGAGAATAACACGGGGTGTGGGTGAGTAGAGGTAAGGTCTGGCCGGCTGTGGGATTAGGGTGGGTGTATGATCGAAAGTATGTCTAGATGGGTGATTAGACTACACTAGTAGAAAAAGGGTCAAACGTGAAGCACATTAGTGCCGGTTTGATTTTGGCCCGGTACTAATGGTACCTTTAGTGCTGGTTCGAATGGATTTGCAGTAATGCCGGTTCGTGTTGAACCTTTAGTACCGGTTCGTGCCACGAACCGGTACTAAAGGAGTGGTGGCAGGCTGGCGTCAGGCCGGGGCCCCACGATCACCTTTAGTATCGGTTCGTGGCACGAACCGGTACTAAAGGTCTAACCTTTAGTACCGGTTCATGCCATGAACCGGTAGTAAAGGGGTCTGACCTATAGTACCGGTTGGACACACAAACCGGGACTATAGGGCGAGGAAATTTTCTCGGAGTTCCCGGTCACGGTTGGTGGTCGGGGCCGAGTGATGCAGTGTGGTTTGTGTGTTTCTCTCGTAGTGGCACATGTGTGCGAGGTGTTCTCTAACTTAACCCGAGCCTGATGGAGAGGTGTTCGCTTACTGAACCCAAGCGATCGGTCTTGCCCTCACACCACGTCTAGCCACTAAAGCCGATCGATCATTTTCTTCCTAACTTAACATGAGCGATTCCTTCGCTGCCTAACTAAACCAGATTGATCCTTCTCGCTGCTTTCTAAATCCGAAGGCACTCGTACAGGCGAGACATAGCCAGTTGGGTTGTCTCCCAATGAACAATGCCTGTTGCTGCCTTGCGCGCGATACATGTAGACACAAGTCGAGATGCATTGATTAATTGAGCTGGTTTGTTGGTTGTGGATGAACATTTCCCAGAGGGGTTTGGATGATCAGGACCCCGAGCAGGCCGCCACAGTCCAGCCGGTTGGGCGTGGATGAAGAGGACCCCGTGGTGGGCTGGAAGAAAAGTAGCCGGTGGAGGCTGGAGGAGGTCGACGGTGCAAGAACAGTAGCCCATGGAGGCTGGAGCGAGGCAGTAGACGGTGATGAGCAGTAGCCCCGAGAGTCCCATTTTGCAGTATGCCACACCCCTCTCGATGAACAAGAGCCTGTTTCGACCGTAGGCGCTCAAAGAGTTGTCCGTTTCCTACGTTTTGTCTTACACCACAGCCCTCCCGATCAAGAGGACCCCGTTTCGACCGTAGGAGGTCGAAGATAACTCTGTTTCATCCATTTTGGTGTACGCTAGAGCCCGAGCCAATGAACAGGACCCTGTTTCGACCATAGACGGTCAAACAGAATGTTGTTACCGCTATTTTGCGGTTCGCTAGACCCCTCCCAATGAGCAGGACCTCTTTCGGTTGTTCCGTCCAAGCTGGTTGGCTCCCGATTGATGAACATGACACGTTCCATTCTAGTCGGTTGCCTCCCAATGACCACAACACTGTTTCTCCATTCTGACCTAATCGGTTGGCTGCCAATGAACATGACGCACTTGTTGTACGCGTTCGAGACCCCACCCGTACGTATGTACATGACCATATTTTTTGCCGTGTGGCTGTAGGGACTACCTTAAAGGCTACGTTGGGGACATGTGCCGCTACTTACTAGGCCATGGTTCATCTTTGCAGAGAGACTAATCAACCATTATATATGTACACGTTCGTGACCAGAGAGATAACAACACGTACGGGTTGACCGGGTGGGTCCCAGCTGTCAGGGAGGATAAGGAGGCACTCCCTTGCGTGTGAAGATATATGTGGTGGATCCCAGCTGTCAAGGAGAGGAATCATTTTTTTGCGCATAATAAGGAGGCACTTCCTTGCATGTGAAGATGTACTGGTGGGTCCAGCTGTCAGCCTCACCGTGCATAATCGTCTTCGGATGGCTGTCTTTCATTGGCAACGTTGACCACGATGCGCCGAGAGCACCAAGGTAATGGACGATGGCAAGGACTGTGAACGGAACAACGCAGAGTCAAGGAAGATGAGGCAGTGGATGCCTACACGGTGGGGAGTACGAAGGTTCACTGGTTCTGCTGCGGTGTGAGGGTGTTGTCGTTGGAGAATAACACGGGGTGTGGGTGAGTAGAGGTAAGGTATGGCCCGCTGTGGGATTAGGGTGGGTGTATGATCGAAAGTATGTCTAGATGGGGTGATTAGACTACACTAGTAGAAAAAGGGTCAAACGTGAAGCACATTAGTGCCAGTTTGATTTTGGCCCGGTACTAATGGTACCATTAGTGCCGGTTCGAACGGATTTGCATTAATGCCGGTTCGTGTTGAACCTTTAGTACCGGTTCGTGGCACGAACCGGTACTAAAGGGGTGGTGGCAGGCTGGCGTCAGGATGGGGCCCCACAATCACCTTTAGTACCGGTTCGTGGCACGAACCGGTACTAAAGGTCTAACCATTAGTTCCGGTTCGTGCCATGAACCGGTACTAAAGGGGTCTGACCTATAGTACCGGTTGGAGACACAAACCGGGACTATACGGCGAGGAAATTTTCTCGGAGTTCCCGGTCACGGTTGGTGGTCGGAGCCGAGTGATGCAGTGTGGTTTGTGTGTTTCTCTCGTAGGGGCGCATGTGTGCGAGGCGTTCTCTAACTTAACCCGAGCCTGATGGAGAGGTGTTCGCTTACTGAACCCAAGCGATCGGTCTTGCCCTCACACCACGTCTAGCCACTAAAGCCGATCGATCATTTTCTTCCTAACTTAACATGAGCGATTCCTTCGCTGCCTAACTAAACCAGATTGATCCTTCTCGCTGCTTTCTAAATCCGAAGGCACTCGTACAGGCGAGACATAGCCAGTTGGGTTGTCTCCCAATGAACAATGCCCGTTGCTGCCTTGCGCGCGATACATGTAGACACAAGTCGAGATGCATTGATTAATTGAGCTGGTTTGTTGGCTGTGGATGAACATTTCCCAGAGGGGTTTGGATGATCAGGACCCCGAGCAGGCCGCCACAGTCCAGCCGGTTGGGCGTGGATGAATAGGACCCCGTGGTGGGCTGGAAGAAAACTAGCCGGTGGAGGCTGGAGGAGGTCGACGGTGCAAGAACAGTAGCCCATGGAGGCTGGAGCGAGGCAGTAGACGGTGATGAGCAGTAGCCCCGAGAGTCCCATTTTGCAGTATGCCACACCCCTCTCGATGAACAAGAGCCTGTTTCGACCGTAGGCGCTCAAAGAGTTGTCCGTTTCCTACGTTTTGTCTTACACCACAGCCCTCCCGATCAAGAGGACCCCGTTTCGACCGTAGGAGGTCGAAGATAACTCTGTTTCATCCATTTTGGTGTACGCCAGAGCCCGAGCCAATGAACAGGACCCTGTTTCGACCATAGACGGTCAAACAGAATGTTGTTACCGCTATTTTGCGGTTCGCTAGACCCCTCCCAATGAGCAGGACCTCTTTCGGTTGTTCCGTCCAAGCTGGTTGGCTCCCGATTGATGAACATGACACGTTCCATTCTAGTCGGTTGCCTCCCAATGACCACAACACTGTTTCTCCATTCTGACCTAATCGGTTGGCTGCCAATGAACATGACGCACTTGTTGTACGCGTTCGAGACCCCACCCGTACGTATGTACATGACCATATTTTTTGCCGTGTGGCTGTAGGGACTACCTTAAAGGCTACGTTGGGGACATGTGCCGCTACTTACTAGGCCATGGTTCATCTTTGCAGAGAGACTAATCAACCATTATATATGTACACGTTCGCGACCAGAGAGATAACAACACGTACGGGTTGACCGGGTGGGTCCTAGCTGTCAGGGAGGATAAGGAGGCACTCCCTTGCGTGTGAAGATATATGTGGTGGATCCCAGCTGTCAAGGAGAGGAATCATTTTTTTGCGCATAATAAGGAGGCACTTCCTTGCATGTGAAGATGTACTGGTGGGTCCAGCTGTCAGCCTCACCGTGCATAATCGTCTTCGGATGGCTGTCTTACATTGGCAACGTTGACCACGATGCGCCGAGAGCACCAAGGTAATGGACGATGGCAAGGACTGTGAACGGAACAACGTAGAGTCAAGGAAGATGAGGCAGTGGATGCCTACACGGTGGGGAGTATGAAGGTTCACTGGTTCTGCTGCGGTGTGAGGGTGTCGTCGCTGGAGAATAACACGGGGTGTGGGTGAGTAGAGGTAAGGTATGGCCGGCTGTGGGATTAGGGTGGGTGTATGATCGAAAGTATGTCTAGATGGGGTGATTAGACTACACTAGTAGAAAAAGGGTCAAACGTGAAGCACATTAGTGCCAGTTTGATTTTGGCCCGGTACTAATGGTACCATTAGTGCCGGTTCGAACGGATTTGCATTAATGCCGGTTCGTGTTGAACCTTTAGTACCAGTTCGTGGCACGAACCGGTACTAAAGGGGTGGTGGCAGGCTGGCGTCAGGATGGGGCCCCACAATCACCTTTAGTACCGGTTCGTGGCACGAACCGGTACTAAAGGTCTAACCTTTAGTTCCGGTTCGTGCCATGAACCGGTACTAAAGGGGTCTGACCTATAGTACCGGTTGGAGACACAAACCGGGACTATAGGGCGAGGAAATTTTCTCGGAGTTCCCGGTCACGGTTGGTGGTCGGGGCCGAGTGATGCAGTGTGGTTTGTGTGTTTCTCTCGTAGGGGCGCATGTGTGCGAGGCGTTCTCTAACTTAACCCAAGCCTGATGGAGAGGTGTTCGCTTACTGAACCCAAGCGATCGGTCTTGCCCTCACACCACGTCTAGCCACTAAAGCCGATCGATCATTTTCTTCCTAACTTAACATGAGCGATTCCTTCGCTGCCTAACTGAACCTGATTGATCCTTCTCGCTTCTTTCTAAATCCGAAGGCACTCGTACAGGCGAGACATAGCCAGTTGGGTTGTCTCCCAATGAACAATGCTCGTTGCTACCTTGCGCACGATACATGTAGACACAAGTCAAGATGCATTGATCAATTAGGCTGGTTGGTTGGTTGTGGATGAACATTTCCCAGAGGGGTTTGGATGATCAGGACCCCGAGAAGGCCGCCACAGTCCAGCCGGTTGGGCGTGGATGAATAGGACCCCGTGGTGGGCTAGAAGAAAAGTAGCCGGTGGAGGCTGGAGGAGGTCGACGGTGCAAGAACAGTAGCCCGTGGAGGCTGGAGCGAGGCAGTAGACGGTGATGAGCAGTAGCCCCGAGAGTCCCGTTTTGCAGTATGCCACACCCCTCCCGATGAACAAGAGCCTGTTTCGATCGTAGGCGCTCAAAGAGTTGTCCGTTTCCTACGTTTTGTCTTACGCCACAGCCCTCCCGATCAAGAGGACCCCGTTCCGATCGTAGGAGGTCGAAGATAACTCTGTTTCATCCATTTTGGTGTACGGCAGACCCCGAGCCAATGAACAGGACCCTGTTTCGACCATAGACAGTCAAACAGAATGTTGTTACCTCTATTTTGCGGTTCGCTAGACCCCTCCCAATGAGCAGGACCTCTTTCGGTTGTTCCATCCAAGCTGGTTGGCTCCCGATTGATGAACAGGACACGTTCCGATCTAGTCGGTTGCCTCCCAATGACCACAACACTGTTTCTCCATTATGACCTAATCGGTTGGCTGCCAATGAACATGACGCACTTGTTGTACGCGTTCGAGACCCCACCCGTACGTATGTACAAGACCATATTTTTTGCCGTGTGGCTGTAGGGACTACCTTAAATGCTACGTCGGGAGCTCTACTATGACATGTGCCGCTACTTACTAGGCCATGGTTCATCTTTGCGGAGAGACTGATCAACCATTATATAAGTACACGTTCGTGACCAGAGAGATAACAACACGTACGGGTTGACCGGGTGGGTCCCAGCTGTCAGGGAGGATAAGGAGGCACTCCCTTGCGTGTGAAGATATATGTGGTGGATCCCAGCTGTCAAGGAGAGGAATCATTTTTTTGTGCATAATAAGGAGGCACTTCCTTGCATGTGAAGATGTACTGGTGGGTCCAGCTGTCAGCCTCACCGTGCATAGTCGTCTTCGGATGGCTGTCGTTCATTGGCAACATTGACCACGATGCGCCGAGAGCACCAAGGTGATGGACGATGGCAAGGACTGCGAACGGAACAACGCAGAGTCGAGGAAGATGAGGCAGTGGATGCCTACACGGTGGGGAGTATGAAGGTTCACTGGTTCTGCTGCGGTGTGAGGGTGTCATCGCTGGAGAATAACACGGGGTGTGGGTGAGTAGAGGTAAGGTCTGGCCGGCTGTGGGATTAGGGTGGGTGTATGATCGAAAGTATGTCTAGATGGGGTGATTAGACTACACTAGTAGAAAAAGGGTCAAACGTGAAGCACATTAGTGCCGGTTTGATTTTGGCCCGGTACTAATGGTACCATTAGTGCTGGTTCGAATGGATTTGCAGTAATGTCGGTTCGTGTTGAACCTTTAGTACCGGTTCGTGCCACGAACCGGTACTAAAGGAGTGGTGGCAGGCTGGCGTCAGGCCGGGGCC
>NC_057803.1:366400053-366433428 GCF_018294505.1 Triticum aestivum
ATCGAAAGTATGTCTAGATGGGGTGATTAGACTACACTAGTAGAAAAAGGGTCAAACGTGAAGCACATTAGTGCCGGTTTGATTTTGGCCCGGTACTAATGGTACCATTAGTGCTGGTTCGAATGGATTTGCAGTAATGCCGGTTCGTGTTGAACCTTTAGTACAGGTTCATGCCATGAACCGGTAGTAAAGGGGTCTGACCTACAGTACCGGTTGGAGACACAAACCGGGACTATAGGGCGAGGAAATTTTCTCGGAGTTCCCGGTCACGGTTGGTGGTCGGGGCCGAGTGATGCAGTGTGGTTTGTGTGTTTCTCTCGTAGTGGCACATGTGTGCGAGGCGTTCTCTAACTTAACCCGAGCCTGATGGAGAGGTGTTCGCTTACTGAACCCAAGCGATCGGTCTTGCCCTCACACCACGTCTAGCCACTAAAGCCGATCGATCATTTTCTTCCTAACTTAACATGAGCGATTCCTTCGCTGCCTAACTAAACCAGATTGATCCTTCTTGCTGCTTTCTAAATCCGAAGGCACTCGTACAGGCGAGACATAGCCAGTTGGGTTGTCTCCCAATGAACAATGCCCGTTGCTGCCTTGCGCGCGATACATGTAGACACAAGTCGAGATGCATTGATCAATTGAGCTGGTTTGTTGGTTGTGGATGAACATTTCCCAGAGGGGTTTGGATGATCAGGACCCCGAGCAGGCCGCCACAGTCCAGCCGGTTGGGCGTGGATGAATAGGACCCCGTGGTGGGCTGGAAGAAAAGTAGCCGGTGGAGGCTGGAGGAGGTCGACGGTGCAAGAACAGTAGCCCATGGAGGCTGGAGCGAGGCAGTAGACGGTGATGAGCAGTAGCCCCGAGAGTCCCATTTTGCAGTATGCCACACCCCTCTCGATGAACAAGAGCTTGTTTCGACCGTAGGCGCTCAAAGAGTTGTCCGTTTCCTACGTTTTGTCTTACACCACAGCCCTCCCGATCAAGAGGACCCCGTTTCGACCGTAGGAGGTCGAAGATAACTCTGTTTCATCCATTTTGGTGTACGCCAGAGCCCGAGCCAATGAACAGGACCCTGTTTCGACCATAGACGGTCAAACAGAATGTTGTTACCGCTATTTTGCGGTTCGCTAGACCCCTCTCAATGAGCAGGACCTCTTTCGGTTGTTCCGTCCAAGCTGGTTGGCTCCCGATTGATGAACATGACACGTTCCATTCTAGTCGGTTGCCTCCCAATGACCACAACACTGTTTCTCCATTCTGACCTAATCGGTTGGCTGCCAATGAACATGACGCACTTGTTGTACGCGTTCGAGACCCCACCCGTACGTATGTACATGACCATATTTTTTGCCGTGTGGCTGTAGGGACTACCTTAAAGGCTACGTTGGGGACATGTGCCGCTACTTACTAGGCCATGGTTCATCTTTGCAGAGAGACTAATCAACCATTATATATGTACACGTTCGCGACCAGAGAGATAACAACACGTACGGGTTGACCGGGTGGGTCCCAGCTGTCAGGGAGGATAAGGAGGCACTCCCTTGCGTGTGAAGATATATGTGGTGGATCCCAGCTGTCAAGGAGAGGAATCATTTTTTTGCGCATAATAAGGAGGCACTTCCTTGCATGTGAAGATGTACTGGTGGGTCCAGCTGTCAGCCTCACCGTGCATAATCGTCTTCGGATGGTTGTCGTTCATTGGCAACGTTGACCACGATGCGCCGAGAGCACCAAGGTAATGGACGATGGCAAGGACTGTGAACGGAACAACGCAGAGTCGAGGAAGATGAGGCAGTGGATGCCTACACGGTGGGGAGTATGAAGGTTCACTGGTTCTGCTGTGGTGTGAGGGTGTCGTCGCTGGAGAATAACACGGGGTGTGGGTGAGTAGAGGTAAGGTATGGCCGGGTTTGGTATTAGGGTGGGTGTATGATCGAAAGTATGTCTAGATGGGGTGATTAGACAACACTAGTAGAAAAAGGGTCAAACGTGAAGCACATTAGTGCCAGTTTGATTTTGGCCCGGTACTAATGGTACCATTAGTGCCGGTTCGAACGGATTTTCATTAATGCCGGTTCGTGTTGAACCTTTAGTACCGGTTCGTGGCACGAACCGGTACTAAACGGGTGGTGGCAGGCTGGCGTCAGGATGGGGCCCCACAATCACCTTTAGTACCGGTTCGTGGCACGAACCGGTACTAATGGTCTAACCTTTAGTTCCGGTTCGTGCCATGAACCGGTACTAAAGGGGTCTGACCTATAGTACCGGTTGGAGACACAAACCGGGACTATAGGGCGAGGAAAGTTTCTCGGAGTTCCCGGTCACGGTTGGTGGTCGGGGCCGAGTGATGCAGTGTGGTTTGTGTGTTTCTCTCGTAGGGGCGCATGTGTGCGAGGCGTTCTCTAACTTAACCCAAGCCTGATGGAGAGGTGTTCGCTTACTGAACCCAAGCGATCGGTCTTGCCCTCACACCACGTCTAGCCACTAAAGTCGATCGATCATTTTCTTCCTAACTTAACATGAGCGATTCCTTCGCTGCCTAACTGAACCTGATTGATCCTTCTCGCTTCTTTCTAAATCCGAAGGCACTCGTACAGGCGAGACATAGCCAGTTGGGTTGTCTCCCAATGAACAATGCTCTTTGCTACCTTGCGCGCGATACATGTAGACACAAGTCGAGATGCATTGATCAATTGAGCTAGTTGGTTGGTTGTGGATGAACATTTCCCAGAGGGGTTTGGATGATCAGGACCCCGAGCAGGCCGCCACAGTCCAGCCGGTTGGGCGTGGATGAATAGGACCCCGTGGTGGGCTGGAAGAAAAGTAGCCGGTGGAGGCTGGAGGAGGTCGACGGTGCAAGAACAGTAGCCCGTGGAGGCTGGAGCGAGGCAGTAGACGGTGATGAGCAGTAGCCCCGAGAGTCCCGTTTTGCAGTATGCCACACCCCTCCCGATGAACAAGAGCCTGTTTCGATCGTAGGCGCTCAAAGAGTTGTCCGTTTCCTACGTTTTGTCTTACGCCACAGCCCTCCCGATCAAGAGGACCCCGTTCCGATCGTAGGAGGTCGAAGATAACTCTGTTTCATCCATTTTGGTGTACGCCAGACCCCAAGCCAATGAACAGGACCCTGTTTCGACCATAGACGGTCAAACAGAATGTTGTTACCTCTATTTTGCGGTTCGCTAGACCCCTCCCAATGAGCAGGACCTCTTTCGGTTGTTCCATCCAAGCTGGTTGGCTCCCGATTGATGAACAGGACACCTTCCGATCTAGTCGGTTGCCTCCCAATGACCACAACACTGTTTCTCCATTATGACCTAATCGGTTGGCTGCCAATGAACATGACGCACTTGTTGTACGCGTTCGAGACCCCACCCGTACGTATGTACATGACCATATTTTTTGCCGTGTGGCTGTAGGGACTACCTTAAATGCTACGTCGGGAGCTCTACTATGACATGTGCCGCTACTTACTAGGCCATGGTTCATCTTTGTAGAGAGACTGATCAACCATTATATATGTACACGTTCGCGACCAGAGAGATAACAACACGTACGGGTTGATCGGGTGGGTCCCAGCTGTCAGGGAGGATAAGGAGGCACTCCCTTGCATGTGAAGATATATGTGGTGGATCCCAGCTGTCAAGGAGAGGAATCATTTTTTTGCGCATAATAAGGAGGCACTTCCTTGCATGTGAAGATGTACTGGTGGGTCCAGCTGTCAGCCTCACCGTGCATAGTCGTCTTCGGATGGCTATCATTCATTGGCAACGTTGACCATGATGCGCCGAGAGCACCAAGGTGATGGACGACGGCAAGGACTGCAAACGGAACAACGTAGAGTCGAGGAAGATGAGGCAGTGGATGCCTACACGGTGGGGAGTATGAAGGTTCACTGGTTCTGCTGCGGTGTGAGGGTGTCGTCGTTGGAGAATAACACGGGGTGTGTGTGAGTAGAGGTAAGGTCTGGCCGGCTGTGGGATTAGGGTGGGTGTATGACCGAAAGTATGTCTAGATGGGGTGATTAGACTACACTAGTAGAAAAAGGGTCAAACGTGAAGCACATTAGTGCCGGTTTAACTTTGGCCCGGTACTAATGGTACCATTAGTGCTGGTTCGAACGGGTTTGCATTAATGCCGGTTCGTGTTGAACCTTTAGTACCGGTTCGTGGCACGAACCGGTACTAAAGGGGTGGTGGCAGGCTGGCGTCAGGCCGGGGCCCCACGATCACCTTTAGTACCGGTTCGTGGCACGAACCGGTACTTAAGGTCTAGCCTTTAGTACCGGTTCGTGCCATGAACCGGTACTAAAGGGGTCTGACCTATAGTACCGGTTGGAGACACAAACCGGGACTATAGGGCGAGGAAATTTTCTCGGAGTTCCCGGTCACGGTTGGTGGTCGGGGCCGAGTGATGCAGTGTGGTTTGTGTGTTTCTCTCGTAGGGGTGCATGTGTGCGAGGCGTTCTCTAACTTAACCCGAGCCTGATGGAGAGGTGTTCGCTTACTGAACCCAAGCGATCGGTCTTGCCCTCACACCACGTCTAGCCACTAAAGCCGATCGATCATTTTCTTCCTAACTTAACATGAGCGATTCCTTCGCTGCCTGACTGAACCTGATTGATCCTTCTCGCTGCTTTCTAAATCCAAAGGCACTCGTACAGGCGAGACATAGCCAGTTGGGTTGTCTCCCAATGAACAATGCCCGTTGCTGCCTTGCGTGCGATACATGTAGACACAAGTCGAGATGCATTGATCAATTGAGGTGGTTGGTTGGTTGTGGATGAACATTTCCCAGAGGGGTTTGGACGATCAGGACCCCGAGCAGGCCGCCACAGTCCAGCCGGTTGGGCGTGGATGAATAGGACCCCGTGATGGGCTGGAAGAAAAGTAGTCGGTGGAGGCTGGAGGAGGTCGACGGTGCAAGAACAGTAGCCCATGGAGGCTGGAGCGAGGCAGTAGACGGTGATGAGCAGTAGCCCCGAGAGTCCCGTTCTGCAGTATGCCACACCCCTCCCGATGAACAAGAGCCTGTTTCAACCGTAGGCGCTCAACGAGTTGTCCGTTTCCTATGTTTTGTCTTATGCCACAGCCCTCCCGATCAAGAGGACCCTGTTTCGACCGTAGGAGGTCGAAGATAACTCTGTTTCATCCATTTTGGTGTACCCCAGACCCCGAGCCAATGAACAGGACCTTGTTTCGACCATAGACGGTCAAACAGAATGTTGTTACCTCTATTTTGCGGTTTGCTAGACCCCTCCCAATGAGCAGGACCTCTTTTGGTTGTTCCGTCCAAGCTGGTTGGCTCCCGATTGATGAACAGGACACGTTCCGATCAAGTCGGTTGCCTCCCAATGATCACAACACTGTTTCTCCATTCTGACCTAATCGGTTGGCTGCCAATGAACATGACGCACTTGTTGTACGCGTTTGAGACCCCACCCGTACATATGTACATGACCATATTTTTTGTCGTGTGGCTGTAGGGACTACCTTAAATGCTACGTCGGGAGCTCTACTATGACATGTGCCGCTACTTACTAGGCCATGGTTCATCTTTGTAGAGAGACTGATCAACCATTATATATGTACACGTTCGCGACCAGAGAGATAACAACACGTACGGGTTGACCGGGTGGGTCCCAGCTGTCAGGGAGGATAAGGAGGCACTCCCTTGTGTGTGAAGATATATGTGGTGGATCCTAGCTGTCAAGGAGAGGAATCATTTTTTTGCGCATAATAAGGAGGCACATCCTTGCATGTGAAGATGTACTGGTGGGTCCAGCTGTCAGCCTCACCGTGCATAGTCGTCTTCGGATGGCTGTTGTTCATTGGCAACGTTTACCACGATGCGCCGAGAGCACCAAGGTGATGGACGACGGCAAGGACTGTGAACGGAACAACTCAGAGTCGAGGAAGATGAGGCAGTGGATGCCTACACGGTGGGGAGTATGAAGGTTCACTGGTTTTGCTGCGGTGTGAGGGTGTCGTCGCTAGAGAAGAACACATGTTGTGGGTGAGTAGAGGTAAGGTCTGGCTGGCTATGGGATTAGGGTGGGTGTATGATCCAAAGTATGTCTAGATGGGGTGATTAGACTACACTAGTAGAAAAAGGGTCAAACGTGAAGCACATTAGTGCTGGTTTCATTTTGGCCCGGTACTAATGGTACCATTAGTGCCGGTTCGAACGGATTTGCATTAATGCCGGTTCGTGTTGAACCTTTAGTACCGGTTCCTGGCACGAACCGGTACTAAAGGGGTGGTGGCAGGCTGGCGTCAGGCCGGGGCCCCACGATCACCTTTAATACCGATTCGTGGCACGAACCGGTACTAAAGGTCTAACCTTTAGTACCGGTTTGTGCCATGAACCGGTACTAAAGGGGACTGACCTATAGTACCGGTTGGAGACACAAACCGGGACTATAGGGCGAGGAAATTTTCTCGGAGTTCCCGGTCACGGTTGGTGGTCGGGGCCGAGTGATGCAGTGTGGTTTGTGTGTTTCTCTCGTAGGGGCACATGTGTGCGAGGCGTTCTCTAACTTAACCCGAGCCTGATGGAGAGGTGTTCGCTTACTGAACCCAAGCGATCAGTCTTGCCCTCACACCACGTCTAGCCACTAAAGCCGATCGATCATTTTCTTCCTAACTTAACATGAGCGATTCCTTCGCTGCCTAACTGAACCTGATTGATCCTTCCCCCTACTTTCTAAATCCGAAGGCACTCGTACAGGCGAGACATAGCCAGTTGGGTTGTCTCCCAATGAACAATGCTCGTTGCTGCCTTGCGCGCGATACATGTAGACACAAGTCGAGATGCATTGATCAATTGAGCTGGTTGGTTGGTTGTAGATGAACATTTCCCAGAGGGGTTTGGATGATCATGACCCCAAGCAGGCCGCCACAGTCCAGCCAGTTGGGCGTGGATGAATAGGACCCCGTGGTGGGCTGGAAGAAAAGTAGCCGGTTGAGGCTGGAGGAGGTCGACGGTGCAAGAACAGTAGCCCATGGAGGCTCGAGCGAGGCAGTAGACGGTGATGAGCAGTAGCCCCGAGAGTCCCGATTTGCAGTATGCCACACCCCTCCCGATGAACAAGAGCCTGTTTCGACCGTAGGCGCTCAAAGAGTTGTCCGTTTCCTACGTTTTGTCTTATGCCACAGCCCTCCCGATCAAGAGGACCCCGTTTCGACTGTAGGAGGTCGAAGATAACTCTGTTTCATCCATCTTAGTGTACGCTAGACCCCGAGCCAATGAACAGGACCCTGTTTCGACCAAAGACGATCAAACAGAATGTTGTTACCTCTATTTTGCGGTTCGCTAGACCCCTCCCAATGAGCAGGACCTCTTTCGGTTGTTCCGTCCAAGCTGGTTGGCTCCCGATTGATGAACAGGACACGTTCTGATCCAGTCGGTTGCCTCCCAATGACCACAACACTGTTTCTCCATTCTGACCTAATCGGTTGGCTGCCAATGAACATGACACACTTGTTGTACGCGTTCGAGACCCCACCCGTACGTATGTACATGACCATATTTTTTGCCGTGTGGCTGTAGGGACTACCTTAGATGCTACGTCGGGAGCTCTACTATGACATGTGCCGCTACTTACTAGGCCATGGTTCATCTTTGCAGAGAGACTGATCAACCATTATATATGTACACCTTCGCGACCAGAGAGATAACAACACGTACGGGTTGACCGGGTGGGTCCCAGCTGTCAGGGAGGATAAGGAGGCACTCCCTTGCGTGTGAAGATATATGTGGTGGATCCCACCTGTCAAGGAGAGGAATCATTTTTTTGCGCATAATAAGGAGGCACTTCCTTGCATGTGAAGATGTACTGGTGGGTCCAGCTGTCAGCCTCACCGTGCATATTCGTCTTCGGATGGCTGTCGTTCATTGGCAACGTTGACCACGATGCGCCGAGAGCACCAAGGTGATGGACGATGGCAAGGACTGCGAATGGAACAACACAGAGTGGAGGAAGATGAGGCAGTGGATGCCTACACGGTGGGGAGTATGAAGGTTCACTGGTTCTGCTGCGGTGTGAGGGTGTCGTCGCTGGAGAATAACACGGGGTGTGGGTGAGTACCGATTGATGAAGAGGACACGTTCCGATCCAGTCGGTTGCCTCCCAATGACCACAACACTGTTTCTCCATTCTGACCTAATCGGTTGGCTGCCAATGAACATGACGCACCTGTTGTACGCGTTCGAGACCCCACCCGTACGTATGTACATGACCATATTTTTTGCCGTGTGGCTGTAGGGACTACCTTAAATGCTACGTCGGGAGCTCTACTATGACATGTGCCGCTACTTACTAGGCCATGGTTCATCTTTGCAGAGAGACTGATCAACCATTATATATGTACACGTTCGCGACCAGAGAGATAACAACACGTACGGGTTGACCGGGTGGGTCCCAGCTATCAGGGAGGATAAGGAGGCACTCCCTTGCGTGTGAAGATATATGTGGTGGATCCCAGCTGTCAAGGAGAGGAATCATTTTTTTGCGCATAATAAGTAGGCACGTCCTTGCATGTGAAGATGTACTGGTGGGTCCAGCTGTCAGCCTCACCGTGCATAGTCGTCTTCGGATGGTTGTCGTTCATTGGCAACATTGACCACGATGCGCCGAGAGCACCAAGGTTATGGACGACGGCAAGGACTGCGAACGGAACAACGTAGAGTCGAGGAAGATGAGGCAGTGGATGCCTACACGGTGGGGAGTATGAAGGTTCACTAGTTCTGCTGCGGTGTGAGGGTGTCGTCGCTGGAGAATAACATGGGGTGTGGGTGAGTAGAGGTAAGGTCTGGCCGGCTGTGGGATTAGGGTGGGTGTATGATCGAAAGTATGTCTAGATGGGGTGATTAGACTACACTAGTAGAAAAAGGGTCAAACGTGAAGCACATTAGTGCCAGTTTGATTTTGGCCCGGGACTAATGGTACCATTAGTGCCGGTTCGAACGGATTTGCATTAATGCCGGTTCGTGTTGAACCTTTAGTACCGTTTCGTGGCACGAACCGGTACCAAAGGTTGGTGGCAGGCTGGCGTCAGGCCGGGGCCCCACGGTCACCTTTAGTACTGGTTGGTGGCATGAACCGGTACTAAAGGTCTAACCTTTAGTACCGGTTCGTGCCGTGAACCGGTACTAAAGGGGTCTGACCTATAGTACCGGTTGGAGACACAAACCAGGACTATAGGGCGAGGAAATTTTCTCGGAGTTCCCGGTCATGGTTGCTGGTCGGTACCGGGTGATGCAATGTGGTTTGTGTTTTTCTCTCGTAGGGGCACATGTGTGCGAGGCGTTCTCTAACTTAACCCGAGCCTGATGGAGAGGTGTTCGCTTACTGAACCCAAGTGATCGGTCTTGCCCTCACACCACGTCTAGCCACTAAAGCCGATCGATCATTTTCTTCCTAACTTAACATGAGCGATTCCTTCGTTGCCTAACTGAACATGATTGATCCTTCTCGCTGCTTTCTAAATCCGAAGGCACTCGTACAGGAGAGACATAGCCAGTTGGGTTGTCTCCCAATGAACAATGCCCGTTGCTGCCTTGCGCGCGATACATGTAGACACAAGTCGAGATGCATTGATCAATTGAGCTGGTTGGTTGGTTGTGGATGAACATTTCCCAGAGGGGTTTGGATGATCAGGACCCCGAGCAGGCCGCCACAGTCCAGCCAGTTGGGCATGGATGAATAGGACCCCGTGGTGGGCTGGAAGAAAAGTAGCCGGTGGAGGATGGAGGAGGTCGACGGTGCAAGAACAGTAGCCCATGGAGGCTGGAGCGAGGCAGTAGACGGTGATGAGCAGTAGCCCCGAGAGTCCCGTTTTGCAGTATGCCACACCCCTCCCGATGAACAAGAGCCTGTTTCGACCGAAGGCGCTCAAAGAGTTGTCCGTTTCCTACGTTTTGTCTTACGCCACAGCCCTCCCGATCAAGAGGACCCTGTTTCGACCGTAGGAGGTCGAAGATAACTCTGTTTCATCCATTTTGGTGTACGCCAGACCCCGAGCCAATGAACAGGACCCTGTTTCGACCATAGACGGTCAAACAGAATGTTGTTACCTCTATTTTGCGGTTCGCTAGACCCCTCCCAATGAGCAGGACCTCTTTCGGTTGTTCCGTCCAAGCTGGTTGGCTCCCGATTGATCAAGAGGACACGTTCCGATCCAGTCGGTTGCCTCCCAATGACCGCAACACTGTTTCTCCATTCTGATCTAATCGGTTGGCTGCCAATGAACATGACGCACTTGTTGTACGCGTTCGAGACCCCACCCGTACGTATGTACATGACCATATTTTTTGCCGTGTGGCTGTAGGGACTACCTTAAATACTACGTCAGGAGCTCTACTATGACATGTGCCGCTACTTACTAGGCCATGGTTCATCTTTGCAGAGAGACTGATCAACCATTATATATGTACACGTTCGCGACCAGAGAGATAACAACACGTACGGGTTGACCGGGTGGGTCCCAGCTGTCAGGGAATATAAGGAGGCACTCCCTTGTGTGTGAAGATATATGTGGTGGATCCCAGCTGTCAAGGAGAGGAATCATTTTTTTGCGCATAATAAGGAGGCACTTCCTTGCGTGTGAAGATGTACTGGTGGGTCCAGCTGTCAACCTCACCGTGCATCTAGTCTTCGGATGGCTGGCGTTCATTGGCAACGTTGACCACGATGCGCCGAGAGCACCAAGGTGATGGACGACGGCAAGGACTACGAACGGAACAACGCAGAGTCGAGGAAGATGAGGCAGTGGATGCCTACACGGTGGGGAGTATGAAGGTTCACTGGTTCTGCTGCGGTGTGAGGGTGTCGTCGCTGGAGAATAACACGGGGTGTGGGTGAGTAGAGGTAAGGTCTGGCCGGCTGTGGGATTAGGGTGGGTGTATGATCGAAAGTATGTCTAGATGGGGTGATTGGACAACACTAGTAGAAAAAGGGTCAAACGTGAAGCACATTAGTGCCGGTTTGATTTTGGCCCGGTACTAATGGTACCATTAGTGCCGGTTCGAATGGATTTGCATTAATGCCGGTTTGTGTTGAACCTTTAGTACCGGTTCGTGGCACGAACCGGTACTAAAGGGGTGGTGGCAGGCTGGCGTCAGGCCGGGGCCCCACGATCACCTTTAGTACCGGTTGGTGGCAGGAACCGGTACTAAAGGTCTAACCTTTAGTACCGCTTCGTGCCATGAACCGGTACTAAAGGGGTCTGACCTATAGTACCGGTTGGAGACACAAACCGGGACTATTGGGAGAGGAAATTTTCTCGGAGTTCCCGGTCACGGTTGGTGGTCGGGGCCGAGTGATGCAGTGTGGTTTGTGTGTTTCTCTCGTAGGGGCACATGTGTGCGAGGCGTTCTCTAACTTAACCCGAGCCTGATGGAGAGGTGTTCGCTTACTGAACCCAAGCGATCGGTCTTGCCCTCACACCACGTCTAGCCACTAAAGCCGATCGATCATTTTCCTCCTAACTTAACATGAGCGATTCCTTCGCTGCCAAACTGAACTTGATTGATCCTTCTTGCTGCTTTCTAAATCCGAAGGCACTCGTACAGGCGAGACATAGCCAGTTGGGTTGTCTCCCAATGAACAATGCCCGTTGCTACCTTGTGCGCGATACATGTAGACACAAGTCGAGATGCATTGATCAATTGAGCTAGTTGGTTGGTTGTGGATGAACATTTCCCAGAGGGGTTTGGATGATCAGGACCCCGAGCAGGCCGGCACAGTCCTGCCGGTTGGGCGTGGATGAATAGGACCCCGTGGTGGGCTGGAAGAAAAGTAGCCGGTGGAGGCTGGAGGAGGTCGATGGTGCAAGAACAGTAGCCCATGGAGGCTGGAGCGAGGCAGTAGACGGTGATGAGCAGTAGCCCCAAGAGTCTCGTTTTGCAGTATGCCACACCCCCCCCACCGATGAACAAGAGCCTGTTTCAACCGTAGGCGCTCAAAGAGTTGTCCGTTTGCTACGTTTTGTCTTACGCCATAGTCCTCCCGATCAAGAGGACCCCGTTTCGACCGTAGGAGGTCGAAGATAACTCTGTTTCATCCATTTTGGTGTACGCCAGACCCCGAGCCAATGAACAGGACCCTGTTTCGACCATAGACGGTCAAACAGAATGTTGTTACCTCTATTTTGCAGTTCGCTAGACCCCTCCCAATGAGCAGGACCTCTTTCGGTTGTTCCGTCCAAGCTGGTTGGCTCCCGATTGATGAACAGGACACGTTCCGATCCAGTCGGTTGCCTCACAATGACCACAACACTGTTTCGCCATTCTGACCTAATCGGTTGGCTTCCAATGAACATGATGCACTTGTTGTACGCGTTCGAGACCCCACCCGTACGTATGTACATGACCATATTTTTTGCCGTGTGGCTGTAGGGACTACCTTAAATGCTACGTCGGGAGCTCTACTATGACATGTGCCGCTACTTTCTAGGCCATGGTTCATCTTTGTAGAGAGACTGATCAACCATTATATATGTACACGTTCGCGACCAGAGAGATAACAACACGTACGGGTTGACCGGGTGGGTCACAGCTGTCAGGGAGGATAAGGAGGCACTCCCTTGCGTGTGAAGATATATGTGGTGGATCCCAACTGTCAAGGAGAGGAATCATTTTTTGCGCATAATAAGGAGGCACTTCCTTGCATGTGAAGATGTACTGGTGGGTCCAGCTGTCAGCCTCACCGTGCATAGTCGTGTTCGGATGGCTGTCGTTCATTGGCAACGTTGACCACGATGCACCGAGAGCAAAAAGGTGATGGACGACGGCAAGGACTGCGAACTGAACAATGCAGAGTCGAGGAAGATGAGGCAGTGGATGCCTACACGGTGGGGAGTATGAAGGTTCACTGGTTCTACTGCGGTGTGAGGGTGTCGTCGCTGGAGAATAACATGGAGTGTTGGTGAGTAGAGGTAAGGTCTGGCCAGCTGTGGGATTAGGGTGGGTGTATGATCGAAAGTATGTCTAGATGGGGTGATTAGACTATACTAGTAGAAAAAGGGTCAAACGTGAAGCACATTAGTGCCGGTTTGATTCTGGCCACGTACTAATGGTACCATTAGTGCCGGTTCGAACGGATTTGCATTAATGCCGGTTCGTGTTGAACCTTTAGTACCGGTTTGTGGCACGAACCAGTACTAATGGGGTGGTGGCAGGCTGGCGTCAGGCCGGGGCCCCACGATCACCTTTAGTACCGGTTCGTGGCACGAACCGGTACTAAAGGTCTAACCTTTAGTACCGGTTCATGCCATGAACCGGTACTAAAGGGGTCTGACCTATAGTACGGGTTGGAGACACAAACCGGGACTATAGGGCGAGGAAATTTTCTCGGAGTTCAAGGTCACGGTTGGTGGTCGGGGCCGAGTGATGCAGTGTGGTTTTTGTGTTTCTCTCGTAGGGGCACATGTGTGCGAGGCGTTCTCTAACTTAACCCGAGCCTGATGGAGAGGTGTTCGCTTAATGAACCCAAGCGATCGGTCTTGCCCTCACACCATGTCTAGCCACTAAAGCCGATCGATCATTTTCTTCCTAACTTAACATGAGCGATTCCTTCGCTGCCTAACTAAACCTGATTGATCCTTCTCGCTGCTTTCTAAATCCGAAGGCACTCGTACAGGCGAGACATAGCCAGTTGGGTTGTCTCCCAATGAACAATGCCCGTTGCTGCCTTGCGCGCGATACATGGAAACACAAGTCGAGATGCATTGATCAATTGAGCTGGTTGGTTGGTTGTGGATGAACATTTCCCAGAGGGGTTTGGATGATCAGGACCCCGAGCAGGCCGCCACAGTCCAACCGGTTGGGCGTGGATGAATAGGACCCCGTGGTGGGCTGGAAGAAAAGTAGCCGGTGGAGGCTGGAGAAGGTCGACGGTGCAAGAACAGTAGCCCAGGCAGGCTGGAGCGAGGCAGTAGACGGTGATGAGCAGTAGCCCCGAGAGTCCCGTTTTGCAGTATGCCACACCCCTCCCGATGAACAAGAGTCTGTTTCGATCGTAGGCGCTCAAAGAGTTGTCCGTTTCCTATGTTTTGTCTTACGCCACAGCCCTCCCGATCAAGAGGACCCCGTTTCGACCGTAGGAGGTCGAAGATAACTCTGTTTCATCCATTTTGGTGTACGCCAGACCCCGAGCTAATGAACAGGACCCTGTTTCGACCATAGACGGTCAAACAGAATGTTGTTACCTCTATTTTGCGGTTCACTAGACCCCTCCCAACGAGCAGGACCTCTTTCTGTTGTTCCGTCCAAGCTGGTTGGCTCCCGATTGATGAACAAGACACGTTCCGATCCAGTCGATTGCCTCCCAATGACCACAACATTGTTTCTCCATTCTGACCTAATCGGTTGGCTGCCAATGAACATGACACACTTGTTGTAAGCGTTCGAGAGCCCACCCGTACGTATGTACATGACCATATTTTTTGCCGTGTGGCTGTAGGGACTACCTTAAATGCTACGTCGGGAGCTCTACTATGACATGTGCCGCTACTTACTAGGCCATGGTTCATCTTTGCAGAGAGACTGATCAACCATTATATATGTACACGTTCGCGACCAGAGAGATAACAGCACGTACGGGTTGACCGGGTGGGTCCCAGTTGTTAGGGAGGATAAGGAGGCACTCCCTTATGTGTGAAGATATATGTGGTGGATCCCAGCTGTCAAGGAGAGGAATCATTTTTTTGCGCATAATAAGGAGGCACTTTCGTGCATGCGAAGATGTACTGGTGGGTCCAGCTGTCAGCCTCACCGTGCATAGTCGTCTTCGGATGGCTGTCGTTCATTGGCAACGTTGACCACGATGCGCCGAGAGCACCAAGGTGATGGACGACGGCAAGGACTGCGAACGGAACAATGCAGAGTCGAGGAAGATGAGGCAGTGGATGCCTACACGGTGGGGAGTATGAAGGTTCACTGGTTCTGCTGCGGTGTGAGGGTGTCGTTGTTGGAGAATAACATGGGGTGTGGGTGAGTAGAGGTAAGGTCTGGCCGGCTGTGGGATTAGGGTGGGTGTATGATCGAAAGTATGTCTAGATGGGGTGATTAGACTACACTAGTAGAAAAAGGGTCAAACGTGAAGCACATTAGTGTCGGTTTGATTTTGGCCCGGTACTAATGGTACCATTAGTGCCGGTTCGAAAGGATTTGCATTAATGCCGGTTCGTGTTGAACCTTTAGTACCGGTTCGTGGCACGAACCGGTACTAAAGGGGTGGTGGCAGGCTGGCGTCAGGCCGGGGCCCCACGATCACCTTTAGTACCGGTTCGTGGCACGAACCGGTACTAAAGGTCTAACCTTTAGTACCGGTTCGTGCCATGAACCGGTACTAAAGGGGTCTGACATATAGTACCGGTTGGAGACACAAACCGGGACTATAGGGCGAGGAAATTTTCTCGGAGTTCCCGGTCACGGTTGGTGGTCGGGGCCGAGTGATGCAGTGTGGTTTGTATGTTTCTCTCGTAGGGGCACATGTGTGCGAGGCGTTCTCTAACTTAACCCGAGCCTGATGGAGAGGTGTTCGCTTACTGAACCCAAGCGATCGGTCTTGCCCTCACACCACGTCTAGCCACTAAAGCCGATCGATCATTTTCTTCCTAACTTAACATGAGCGATTCCTTCGCTGCCAAACTGAACCTGATTGATCCTTCTCGCTGCTTTCTAAATCCGAAGGCACTCGTACAGGCGAGACATAGCCAGTTGGGTTGTCTCCCAATGAACAATGCCCGTTGCTGCCTTGCGCGCGATACATGTAGACACAAGTCGAGATGCATTGATCAATTGAGCTGGTTGGTTGGTTGTGGATGAACATTTCCCAGAGGGGTTTGGATGATCAGGACCCCAAGCAGGCCGCCACAGTCCAGCCGGTTGGGCGTGGATGAATAGGACCCCGTGGTGGGCTGGAAGAAAAGTAGCCGGTGGAGGCTGGAGGAGGTCGACGGTGCAAGAACAGTAGCCCATGGAGGCTGGAGCGAGGCAGTAGACGGTGATGAGCAGTAGCCCCGAGAGTCCCGTTTTGCAGTATGCCACACCCCTCCCGATGAACAAGAGCTTGTTTCGACCGTAGGCGCTCAAAGAGTTGTCCGTTTCCTACATTTTGTCTTACGCCATAGCCCTCCCGGTCAAGAGGACCCCGTTTCGACCGTAGGAGGTCGAAGATAACTCTATTTCATCCATTTTGGTGTACGCCAGACCCCCGAGCCAATGAACAGGACCCTGTTTCGACCATAGACGGTCAAACAGAATGTTGTCACCTCTATTTTGCAGTTCGCTAGACCCCTCCCAATGAGCAGGACTTCTTTCGGTTGTTCCGTCCAAGCTGGTTGGCTCCCGATTGATGAACAGGACACGTTCCGATCCAGTCGGTTGCCTCCCAATGACCACAACACTGTTTCGTCATTCTGACCTAATCGGTTGGCTGCCAATGAACATGACGCACTTGTTGTACGCGTTCGAGACCCCACCCGTACGTATGTACATGACCATATTTTTTGCCGTGTGGCTGTAGGGACTACTTTAAATGCTACGTCGGGAGCTCTACTATGACATGTGCCGCTACTTACTAGGCCATGGTTCATCTTTGCAGAGAGACTGATCAACCATTATATATGTACACGTTCGCGACCAGAGAGATAACAACACGTACGGGTTGACCGGGTAGGTCCCAGCTGTCAGGGAGGATAAGGAGGCACTCCCTTGCGTGTGAAGATATATGTGGTGGATCCCAACTGTCAAGGAGAGGAATCATTTCTTTGCGCATAATAAGGAGGCACTTCCTTGCATGTGAAGATGTACTGGTGGGTCCAGCTGTCAGCCTCACCGTGGATAGTCGTCTTCGGATGGCCGTCGTTCATTGGCAATGTTGACCACGATGCGTCGAGAGCACCAAGGTGATGGACGACGACAAGGACTGCGAACGGAACAACGCAGAGTCGAGGAAGATGAGGCAGTGGATGCCTACACGGTTTCACTGGTTCTGCTATGGTGTGAGGGTGTCGTCGCTGGAGAATAACACGGAGTGTGGGTGAGTAGAGGTAAGGTCTGGCCGGCAGTGGGATTAGGGTGGGTGTATGATCGAAAGTATGTCTAGATGGGGTGATTAGACTACACTAGTAGAAAAAGGGTCAAACGTGAAGCACATTAGTGCTGGTTTGATTCTGGCCCTGTACTAATGGTACCATTAGTGCCGGTTCAAACGGATTTGCATTAATGCCGGTTCGTGTTGAACCTTTAGTACCGGTTCGTGGCACGAACCGGTACTAAAGGGGTGGTGGCAGGCTGGCGTCAGGCCAGGGCCCCACGATCACCTTTAGTACCAGTTCATGGCACGAACCGGTACTAAAGGTCTAACCTTTAGTACCGGTTCGTGCCATGAACCGGTACTAAAGGGGTCTGACCTATAGTAACGGTTGGAGACACAAACCGGGACTATAGGGCGAAGAAAGTTTCTCGGAGTTCCCGGTCACGGTTGGTGGTCGGGGCCGAGTGTTGCAGTGTGGTTTGTGTGTTTCTCTCGTAGGAGCACATGTGTGCGAGGCGTTCTCTAACTTAACCCGAGCCTGATGGAGAGGTGTTCGCTTACTGAACCCAAGCGATCGGTCTTGCCCTCACACCATGTCTAGCCACTAAAGCCGATCGATCATTTTCTTCCTAACTTAACATGAGCGATTCCTTCGCTGCCTAATTGAACCTGATTGATCCTTCTCGCTGCTTTCTAAATCCGAAGGCACTCGTACAGGCGAGACATAGCCAGTTGGGTTGTCTCCCAATGAACAATGCCCGTTGCTGCCTTGCACGCAATACATGGAGACACAAGTCGAGATGCATTGATCAATTGAGCTGGTTGGTTGGTTGTGGATGAACATTTCCCAGAGGGGTTTGGATGATCAGGACCCCGAGCAGGCCGCCACAGTCCAGCCGGTTGGGCGTGGATGAATAGGACCCCGTGGTGGGCTGTAAGAAAAGTAGCCGGTGGAGGCTGGAGGAGGTCGACGGTGCAAGAATAGTAGCCCATGGAGGCTGGAGCGAGGCAGTAGACGGTGATGAGCAGTAGCCCCGAGAGTCCCGTTTTGCAGTATGCCACACCCCTCCCGATGAACAAGAGCTTGTTTCGACCGTAGGCGCTCAAAGAGTTGTCCGTTTCCTACATTTTGTCTTACGCCACAGCCCTCCCGGTCAAGAGGACCCCGTTTCGACCGTAGGAGGTCGAAGATAACTCTGTTTCATCCATTTTGGTGTATGCCAGACCCCCGAGGCAATGAACAGGACCCTGTTTCGACCATAGACGGTCAAATAGAATGTTGTCACCTCTATTTTGCAGTTTGCTAGACCCCTCCCAATGAGCAGGACTTCTTTCGGTTGTTCCGTCCAAGCTGGTTGGCTCCCGATTGATGAACAGGACACGTTCCGATCCAGTCGGTTGCCTCCCAATGACCACAACACTGTTTCGCCATTCTGACCTAATCGGTTGGCTGCCAATGAACATGACGCACTTGTTGTACGCGTTCGAGACCTCACCCGTACGTATGTACATGACCATATTTTTTGCCGTGTGGCTGTAGGGACTACTTTAAATGCTACGTCGGGAGCTCTACTATGACATGTGCCGCTACTTACTAGGCCATGGTTCATCTTTGCAGAGAGACTGATCAACCATTATATATGTACACGTTCGCGACCAGAGAGATAACAACACGTACGGGTTGACCGGGTAGGTCCCAGCTGTCAGGGAGGATAAGGAGGCACTCCCTTGCGTGTGAAGATATATGTGGTGGATCCCAACTGTCAAGGAGAGGAATCATTTCTTTGCGCATAATAAGGAGGCACTTCCTTGCATGTGAAGATGTACTGGTGGGTCCAGCTGTCAGCCTCACCGTGGATAGTCGTCTTCGGATGGCCGTCGTTCATTGCCAATGTTGACCACGATGCGTCGAGAGCACCAAGGTGATGGACGACGACAAGGACTGCGAACGGAACAACGCAGAGTCGAGGAAGATGAGGCAGTTGATGCCTACACGGTTTCACTGGTTCTGCTACGGTGTGAGGGTGTCGTCGCTGGAGAATAACACGGAGTGTGGGTGAGTAGAGGTAAGGTCTGGCCGGCTGTGGGATTAGGGTGGGTGTATGATCGAAAGTATGTCTAGATGGGGTGATTAGACTACACTAGTAGAAAAAGGGTCAAACGTGAAGCACATTAGTGCCGGTTTGATTCTGGCCCGGTACTAATGGTACCATTAGTGCCGGTTCAAACGGATTTGCATTAATGCCGGTTCGTGTTGAACCTTTAGTACCGGTTCGTGGCACGAACCGGTACTAAAGGGGTGGTGGCAGGCTGGCGTCAGGCCAGGGCCCCACGATCACCTTTAGTACCAGTTCATGGCACGAACCGGTACTAAAGGTCTAACCTTTAGTACCGGTTCGTGCCATGAACCGGTACTAAAGGGGTCTGACCTATAGTAACGGTTGGAGACACAAACCGGGACTATAGGGCGAGGAAAGTTTCTCGGAGTTCCCGGTCACGGTTGGTGGTCGGGGCCGAGTGTTGCAGTGTGGTTTGTGTGTTTCTCTCGTAGGAGCACATGTGTGCGAGGCGTTCTCTAACTTAACCCGAGCCTGATGGAGAGGTGTTCGCTTACTGAACCCAAGCGATCGGTCTTGCCCTCACACCATGTCTAGCCACTAAAGCCGATCGATCATTTTCTTCCTAACTTAACATGAGCGATTCCTTCGCTGCCTAATTGAACCTGATTGATCCTTCTCGCTGCTTTCTAAATCTGAAGGCACTCGTACAGGCGAGACATAGCCAGTTGGGTTGTCTCCCAATGAACAATGCCCGTTGCTGCCTTGCGCGCGATACATGGAGACACAAGTCGAGATGCATTGATCAATTGAGCTGGTTGGTTGGTTGTGGATGAACATTTCCCAGAGGGGTTTGGATGATCAGGACCCCGAGCAGGCCGCCACAGTCCAGCCGGTTGGGCGTGGATGAATAGGACCCCGTGGTGGGCTGTAAGAAAAGTAGCCGGTGGAGGCTGGAGGAGGTCGACGGTGCAAGAATAGTAGCCCATGGAGGCTGGAGCGAGGCAGTAGACGGTGATGAGCAGTAGCCCCGAGAGTCCCATTTTGCAGTATGCCACACCCCTCCCGATGAACAAGAGCCTGTTTCGACCGTAGGCACTCAAAGAGTTGTCCGTTTCCTACGTTTTGTCTTACGCCACAGCCCTCCCGATCAAGAGGACCCCGTTTCGACCGTAGGAGTTCGAAGATAACTCTGTTTCATCCATTTTGGTGTACGCCAAACCCCGAGCCAATGAACAGGACCCTGTTTCGACCATAGACGGTCAAACAGAATGTTGTTACCTCTATTTTGCGGTTCGCTAGACCCCTCCCAATGAGCAAGACCTCTTTCGGTTGTTCCATCCAAGATGGTTGGCTCCCGATTGATGAACAGGACACGTTCCGATCCAGTCGGTTGCCTCCCAATGACCACAACACTGTTTCTCCATTCTGACCTAATCGGTTGGCTGCCAATGAACATGACGCACTTGTTGTACGCGTTCGAGACCCCACCCGTACGTATGTACATGACCATATTTTTTGCCGTGTGGCTGTAGGGACTACCTTAAATGCTACGGCGGGAGCTCTACTATGACATGTGCCGCTACTTACTAGGCCATGGTTCATCTTTGCAGAGAGACTGATCAACCATTATATATGTACACGTTCGCGACCAGAGAGATAATAACACGTACGGGTTGACCGGGTGGGTCCCAGCTGTCAGGGAGGATAAGGAGGCACTCCCTTGCGTGTGAAGATATATGTGGTGGATCCCAGCTGTCAAGGAGAGGAATCATTTTTTTGCGCATAATAAGGAGGCACTTCCGTGCATGTGAAGATGTACTGGTGGGTCCAGCTGTTAGCCTAACCGTGCATAGTCGTCTTCGGATGGCTGTCATTCATTGGCAACGTTGACCAAGATGCGCCGAGAGCACCAAGGTGATGGATGACGGCAAGGACTGCGAACGGAACAACGCAGAGTCGAGGAAGATGAGGCAGTGGATGCCTACACGGTGGGGAGTATGAAGGTTCACTGGTTCCGCTGCAGTGTGAGGGTGTCGTCGCTGGAGAATAACACGGGGTATGGGTGAGTAGAGGTAAGGTCTGGCCGGCTATGGGATTAGGGTGGGTTTATGATCAAAAGTATGTCTAGATGGGGTGATTAGACTACACTAGTAGAAAAAGGGTCAAATGTGAAGCACATTAGTGCCGGTTTGATTTTGGCCCGGTACAAATGGTACCATTAGTGCCGATTCGAACGGATTTGCATTAATGCCGGTTCGTGTTGAACCTTTAGTACCGGTTCGTGGCACGAACTGGTACTAAAGGGGTGGTGGCAGGCTGGCGTCAGGCCGCGGCCCCACGATCACCTTTAGTACCGGTTGGTGGCACAAACCGGTACTAAAGGTCTAACCTTTAGTACCGGTTCGTGCCATGAACCGGTACTAAAGTGGTCTGACCTATAGTACAGGTTGGAGACACAAACCGGGACTATAGGGCGAGGAAATTTTCTTGGAGTTCCCGGTCACGGTTGGTGGTCGGGGCTGAGTGATGCAGTGTGGTTTGTGTGTTTCTCTCGTAGGGGCACATGTGTGCGAGGCGTTCTCTAACTTAACCTGAGCCTGATGGAGAGGTGTTCGCTTACTGAACCAAGCGATCGGTCTTGCCCTCACACCACGTCTAGCCACTAAAGCCGATCGATCATTTTCTTCCTAACTTAACATGAGCGACTCCTTCGCTGCCTAACTGAACCTGATTGATCCTTCTTGCTGCTTTCTAAATCCGAAGGCACTCGTACAGGCGACACATAGCCAGTTGGGTTGTCTCCCAATGAACAATGCCTGTTGCTGCCTTGCGCGCGATACATGTAGACACAAATCTAGATCCATTGATCAATTGAGCTGGTTGGTTGGTTGTGGATGAACATTTCCCAGAGGGGTTTGGATGATCAGGACCCCGAGCAGGCCGCCACAGTCCAGCCGGTTGGGCGTGGATGAATAGGGCCCCGTGGTGGGCTGGAAGAAAAGTAGCCGGTGGAGGCTGGAGGAGGTCGACGGTGCAAGAACAACAGCCCATGGAGGCTGGAGCGAGGTAGTAGACGGTGATGAGCAGTAGCCCCGAGAGTCCCGTTTTGCAGTATGCCACACCCCTCCCGATGAACAAGAGCCTGTTTCGACCGTAGGCGCTCAAAGAGTTGTCCGTTTCCTACGTTTTGTCTTACGCCACAGCCCTCCCGATCAAGAGGACCCCGTTTCGACCGTAGGAGGTCGAAGGTAACTCTGTTTCATCCATTTTGGTGTACGCCAGACCCCGAGCCAATGAACAGGACCCTGTTTCGACCATAGACGGTCAAACAGAATGTTGTTACCTCTATTTTGCGGTTCGCTAGACCCCTCCCAATGAGCAGGACCTCTTTCGGTTGTTTCGTCCAAGCTGGTTGGCTCCCGATTGATGAACAGGACACATTCCGATCCATTCGGTTGCCTCCCAATGACCACAACACTATTTCTCCATTCTGACCTAATCGGTTGGCTACCAATGAACATGACGCACTTGTTGTACGCGTTCGAGACCCCACCCGTACGTATGTACATGAGTATATTTTTTGCCGTGTGGCTGTAGGGACTACCTTAAATGCTACGGCGGGAGCTCTACTATGACATGTGCCGCTACTTACTAGGCCATGGTTCATATTTGCAGAGAGACTGATCAACCATTATATATGTACACGTTCACGACCAGAGAGATAACAACACGTACGGGTTGACCGGGTGGGTCCCAGCTGTCAGGGAGGATAAGGAGGCACTCCCTTGCGTGTGAAGATATATGTGGTGGATCCCAGCTGTCAAGGAGAGGAATCATTTTTTTGCGCATAATAAGGAGGCACTTCCGTGCATGTGAAGATGTACTGGTGGGTCCAGCTGTTAACCTAACCGTGCATAGTCGTCTTCGGATGGCTGTCATTCATTGGCGACGTTGACCACGATGCGCCGAGAGCACCAAGGTGATGGACGACGGCAAGGACCGCGAACGGAACAACGCAGAGTCGAGGAAGATGAGGCAGTGGATGCCTACACGGTGGGGAGTATGAAGCTTCACTGGTTCCGCTGCGGTGTGAGGGTGTCGTCGCTGGAGAATAACACGGGGTATGGGTGAGTAGAGGTAAGGTCTGGCCGGCTGTGGGATTAGGGTGGGTTTATGATCAAAAGTATGTCTAGATGGGGTGATTAGACTACACTAGTAGAAAAAGGGTCAAACGTGAAGCACATTAGTGCCGGTTTGATTTTGGCCCGGTACTAATGGTACCATTAGTGCCGGTTCGAACGGATTTGCATTAATGTCGGTTCGTGTTGAACCTTTAGTACCGGTTCATGGCACGAACTGGTACTAAAGGGGTGGTGGCAGGCTGGCGTCAGGCCGGGGCCCCACGATCACCTTTAGTACCGGTTGGTGGCACAAACCGGTACTAAAGGTCTAACCTTTAGTACCAGTTCGTGCCATGAACCGGTACTAAAGTGGTCTGACCTATAGTACAGGTTGGAGACACAAACCGGGAGTATAGGGCGAGGAAATTTTCTCGGAGTTCCCGGTCACGGTTGGTGGTCGGGGCTGAGTGATGCAGTGTGGTTTGTGTGTTTCTCTCGTAGGGGCACATGTGTGCGAGGCGTTCTCTAACTTAACCCGAGCCTGATGGAGAGGTGTTCGCTTACTGAACCAAGCGATCGGTCTTGCCCTCACACCACGTCTAGCCACTAAAGCCGATCGATCATTTTCTTCCTAACTTAACATGAGCGATTCCTTCGCTGCCTAACTGAACCTGATTGATCCTTCTCGCTGCTTTCTAAATCCGAAGGCACTCGTATAGGCGAGACATAGCCAGTTGGGTTGTCTCCCAATGAGCAATGCCCGTTGCTGCCTTGCGCGCGATACATGTCGACACAAATCGAGATGCATTGATCAATTGAGCTGGTTGGTTGGTTGTGGATGAACATTTCCCAGAGGGGTTTGGATGATCAGGACCCCGAGCAGGCCGCCACAGTCCATCCGGTTGGGCGTGGATGAATAGGACCCCGTGGTGGGCTGGAAGAAAAGTAGCCGGTGGAGGCTGGAGGAGGTCGACGGTGCAAGAACAGTAGCCCATGGAGGCTGGAGCGAGGCAGTAGACGGTGATGAGCAGTAGCCCCGAGAGTCCCGTTTTGCAGTATGCCACACCCCTCCCGATGAACAAGAGCTTGTTTCGACCGTAGGCGCTCAAAGAGTTGTCCGTTTCCTACGTTTTGTCTTACGCCACAGCCCTCCCGATCAAGAGGACCCCGTTTCGACCGTAGGAGGTCGAAGATAAGTCTGTTTCATCCATTTTGGTGTATGCCAGACCCCGAGCCGATGAACAGGACCCTGTTTCAACCATAGACGGTCAAACAAAATGTTGTTACCTCTACTTTGCGGTTCGCTAGACCCCTCCCAATGAGAAGGACCACTTTCGGTTGTTCCGTCCAAGCTGGTTGGCTCCCGATTGATGAACAGGACACGGTGCAATCCAGTCGGTTGCCTCCCAATGACCACAAAACTATTTCTCCATTCTGACCTAATCAGTTGGCTGCCAATGAACATGACGCACTTGTTGTACGCGTTCGAAACCCCACCTGTACGTATGTACATGACCATATTTTTTGCCGTGTGGCTGTAGGGACTACCTTAAATGCTACGTCGGGAGCTCTACTATGACATCTGCCGCTACTTACTAGGCCATGGTTCATCTTTGCAGAGAGACTGATCAACCATTATATATGTACACGTTCGCGACCAGAGAGATAACAACACGTACGGGTTGACCGGGTGGGTCCCAGCTGTCAGGGAGGATAAGGAGGCACTCCCTTGCTTGTGAAGATATATGTGGTGGATCCTAGCTGTCAAGGAGAGGAATCATTTTTTTGCGCATAATAAGGAGGCACTTCCTTGCATGTGAGGATGTACTGGTGGGTCTAGCTGTCAGCCTCACCGTGCATAGTCGTCTTCGGATGGCTGTCATTCATTGGCAACATTGACCACGATGCACCGAGAGCACCAAGGTGATGGACGACGGCAAGGACTGCGAACGGAACAACGCAGAGTTGAGGAAGATGAGGCAGTGGATGCCTACACGGTGGGGAGTATGAAGGTTCACTGGTTCTGCTGCGGTGTGAGGGTGTCATCGCTGGAGAATAACACGGGGTGTGGGTGAGTAGAGGTAAGGTCCGGCCGGCTGTCGGATTAGGGTGGGTGTATGATCGAAAGTATGTCTAGATGGGGTGATTAGACTACACTAGTAGAAAAAGGGTCAAACGTGAAGCACATTAGTGCCGGTTTGATTTTGGCCCAGTACTAATGGTACCATTAGTGCCGGTTCGAACGGATTTGCATTAATGCCGGTTCGTGTTGAACCTTTAGTACCGGTTCGTGGCACGAACCGGTACTAAAGGGGTGGTGGCAGGCTGGCGTCAGGCCGGGGCCCCACGATCACCTTTAGTACCGGTTCGTGGCACAAACCGGTACTAAAGGTCTAACCTTTAGTACCGGTTCGTGCCATGAACCGGTACTAAAGTGGTCTGACCTATAGTACAGGTTGGAGACACAAACCGGGACTATAGGGCGAGGAAATTTTCTCGGAGTTCCCGGTCACGGTTGGTGGTCGGGGCTGAGTGATGCAGTGTGGGTTGTGTGTTTCTCTCGTAGGGGCACATGTGTGCGAGGCGTTCTCTAACTTAACCCGAGCCTGATGGAGAGGTGTTCGCTTACTGAACCAAGCGATCGGTCTTGCCCTCACACCACGTCTAGCCACTAAAGCCGATCGATCATTTTCTTCCTAACTTAACATGAGCGATTCCTTCGCTGCCTAACTGAACCTGATTGATCCTTCTCGCTGCTTTCTAAATCCGAAGGCACTCGTACAGGCGAGACATAGCCAGTTGGGTTGTCTCCCAATGAGCAATGCCCGTTGCAGCCTTGCGCGCGATACATGTAGACACAAATCGAGATGCATTGATCAATTGAGCTGGTTGGTTGGTTGTGGATGAACATTTCCCAGAGGGGTTTGGATGATCAGGACCCCGAGCAGGCCGCCACAGTCCATCCGGTTGGGCGTGGATGAATAGGACCCCGTGGTGGGCTGGAAGAAAAGTAGCCGGTGGAGGCTGGAGGAGGTCGACGGTGCAAGAACAGTAGCCCATGGAGGCTGGAGCGAGGCAGTAGACGGTGATGAGCAGTAGCCCCGAGAGTCCCGTTTTGCAGTATGCCACACCCCTCCCGATGAACAAGAGCTTGTTTCGACCGTAGGCGCTCAAAGAGTTGTCCGTTTCCTACGTTTTGTCTTACGCCACAGCCCTCCCGATCAAGAGGACCCCGTTTCGACCGTAGGAGGTCGAAGATAAGTCTGTTTCATCCATTTTGGTGTATGCCAGACCCCGAGCCAACGAACAGGACCCTGTTTCAACCATAGACGGTCAAACAAAATGTTGTTACCTCTACTTTGCGGTTCGCTAGACCCCTCCCAATGAGAAGGACCTCTTTCGGTTGTTCCGTCCAAGCTGGTTGGCTCCCGATTGATGAACAGGACACGGTGCAATCCAGTCGGTTGCCTCCCAATGACCACAACACTATTTCTCCATTATGACCTAATCAGTTGGCTGCCAATGAACATGACGCACTTGTTGTACGCGTTCGAAACCCCACCTGTACGTATGTACATGACCATATTTTTTGCCGTGTGGCTGTAGGGACTACCTTAAATGCTACGTCGGGAGCTCTACTATGACATCTGCCGCTACTTACTAGGCCATGGTTCATCTTTGCAGAGAGACTGATCAACCATTATATATGTACACGTTCGCGACCAGAGAGATAACAACACGTACGGGTTGACCGGGTGGGTCCCAGCTGTCAGGGAGGATAAGGAGGCACTCCCTTGCTTGTGAAGATATATGTGGTGGATCCCAGCTGTCAAGGAGAGGAATCATTTTTTTGCGCATAATAAGGAGGCACTTCCTTGCATGTGAGGATGTACTGGTGGGTCTAGCTGTCAGCCTCACCGTGCATAGTCGTCTTCGGATGGCTGTCATTCATTGGCAACATTGACCACGATGCACCGAGAGCACCAAGGTGATGGACGACGGCAAGGACTGCGAACGGAACAACGCAGAGTCGAGGAAGATGAGGCAGTGGATGCCTACACGGTGGGGAGTATGAAGGTTCACTGGTTCTGCTGCGGTGTGACGGTGTCGTCGCTGGAGAATAACACGGGGTGTGGGTGAGTAGAGGTAAGGTCCGGCCGGCTGTCGGATTAGGGTGGGTGTATGATCGAAAGTATGTCTAGATGGGGTGATTAGACTACACTAGTAGAAAAAGGGTCAAACGTGAAGCACATTAGTGCCGGTTTGATTTTGGCCCAGTACTAATGGTACCATTAGTGCCGGTTCGAACGGATTTGCATTAATGCCGGTTCGTGTTGAACCTTTAGTACCGGTTCGTGGCACGAACCGGTACTAAAGGGGTGGTGGCAGGCTGGCGTCAGGCCGGGGCCCCACGATCACCTTTAGTACCGGTTCGTGGCACGAACCGGTACTAAAGGTCTAACCTTTAGTACCGGTTCGTGCCAAGAACCGGTACTAAAGGGGTCTGACCTATAGTACCGGTTGGAGACACAAACCGGGACTATAGGGCGAGGAAATTTTCTCGGAGTTCCCGGTCACAGTTGGTGGTCGGGGCCGAGTGATGTAGTGTGGTTTGTGTGTTTCTCTCGTAGGGGCACATGTGTGCGAGGCGTTCTCTAACTTAACCCGAGCCTGATGGAGAGGTGTTCGCTTACTGAACCCAAGTGATCGGTCTTGCCCTCACACCACGTCTAGCCACTAAGGCCGATCGATCATTTTCTTCCTAACTTAACATGAGCGATTCCTTCACTGCCTAACGGAACCTGATTGATCCTTCTCATTGCTTTCTAAATCCGAAGGCACTCGTACAGGCGAGACATGGCCAGTTCGGTTGTCTCCCAATGAACAATGCCCGTTGCTGCCTTGCGCGCGATACATGTAGACACAAGTTGAGATGCATTGATCAACTGAGCTGGTTGGTTGGTTTTGGATGAACATTTCCCAGAGGGGTTTGGATGATTAGGACCCCGAGCAGGCCGCCACAGTCCAGCCGGTTGGGCGTGGATGAATAGGGCCCCGTGGTGGGCTGGAAGAAAAGTAGCCGGTGGAGGCTGGAGGAGGTCGACGGTGCAAGAACAGTAGCCCATGGAGGCTGGAGTGAGGCAGTAGATGGTGATGAGCAGTAGCCCCGGGAGTCCCATTTTGCAGTATGCCACACCCCTCCCGATGAACAAGAGCCTGTTTCGACCGTAGGTGCTCAAAGAGTTGTCTGTTTCCTACGTTTTGTCTTACGCCACAGCCCTCCCGATCAAGAGGACCCCGTTTCGACCGTAGGAGGTCGAAGATAACTCTGTTTCATCCATTTTGGTGTACGCCAGACCCCGAGCCAATGAACAGGACCTGTTTCGACCATAGACGGTCAAACAGAATGTTGTTACCTCTATTTTGCGGTTCGCTAGACCCCTCCCAATGAGGAGGACCTCTTTCGGTTGTTTCGTCCAAGCTGGTTGGCTCCCAATTGATGAACAGGACACGTTCCGATCCAGTCGGTTGCCTCCCAATACCCACAACACTGTTTCTCCATTTTGACCTAATCGGTTGGCTGCCAATGAACATGACGCACTTGTTGTATGCGTTCGAGACCCCACCCGTACGTATGTACATGACCATATTTTTTGCCGTGTGGCTGTAGGGACTACCTTAAATGCTACGTCGGGAGCTCTACTATGACATCTGCCGCTACTTACTAGGCCATGGTTCATCTTTGCAGAGAGACTGATCAACCATTATATATGTACACGTTCGCGACCAGAGAGATAACAACACGTACGGGTTGACCGGGTGGGTCCCAGCTGTCAGGGAGGATAAGGAGGGACTCCCTTGCGTGTGAAGATATATGTGGTGGATCCCAGCTGTCAAGGAGAGGAATCATTTTTTTGCGCATAATAAGGAGGCACTTCCTTGCATGTGAGGATGTACTGGTGGGTCTAGCTGTCAGCCTCACCGTGCATAGTCGTCTTCGGATGGCTGTCATTCATTGGCAACATTGACCACGATGCACCGAGAGCACCAAGGTGATGGACGACGGCAAGGACTGCGAACGGAACGACGCAGAGTCGAGGAAGATGAGGCAGTGGATGCCTACACGGTGGGGAGTATGAAGGTTCACTGGTTCTGCTGCGGTGTGAGGGTGTCGTCGCTGGAGAATAACACGGGGTGTGGGTGAGTAGAGGTAAGGTTCGGCCAGCTGTCGGATTAGGGTGGGTGTATGATCGAAAGTATGTCTAGATGGGGTGATTAGACTACACTAGTAGAAAAAGGGTCAAACGTGAAGCACATTAGTGCCGGTTTGATTTTGGCCCAGTACTAATGGTACCATTAGTGCCGGTTCGAACGGATTTGCATTAATGCCGGTTCGTGTTGAACCTTTAGTACCGGTTCGTGGCACGAACCGGTACTAAAGGGGTGGTGGCAGGCTGGCGTCAGGCCGGGGCCCCACGATCACCTTTAGTACCGGTTCGTGGCACGAACCGGTACTAAAGGTCTAACCTTTAGTACCGGTTCGTGCCAAGAACCGGTACTAAAGGGGTCTGACCTATAGTACCGGTTGGAGACACAAACCGGGACTATAGGGCGAGGAAATTTTCTCGGAGTTCCCGGTCACAGTTGGTGGTCGGGGCCGAGTGATGCAGTGTGGTTTGTGTGTTTCTCTCGTAGGGGCACATCTGTGCGAGGCGTTCTCTAACTTAACCCGAGCCTGATGGAGAGGTGTTCGCTTACTGAACCCAAGTGATCGGTCTTGCCCTCACACCACGTCTAGCCACTAAGGCCGATCGATCATTTTCTTCCTAACTTAACATGAGCGATTCCTTCACTGCCTAACGGAACCTGATTGATCCTTCTCATTGCTTTCTAAATCCGAAGGCACTCGTACAGGCGAGACATGGCCAGTTCGGTTGTCTCCCAATGAACAATGCCCGTTGCTGCCTTGCGCGCGATACATGTAGACACAAGTTGAGATGCATTCATCAACTGAGCTGGTTGGTTGGTTTTGGATGAACATTTCCCAGAGGGGTTTGGATGATTAGGACCCCGAGCAGGCCGCCACAGTCCAGCCGGTTGGGCGTGGATGAATAGGGCCCCGTGGTGGGCTGGAAGAAAAGTAGCCGGTGGAGGCTGGAGGAGGTCGACGGTGCAAGAACAGTAGCCCATGGAGGCTGGAGTGAGGCAGTAGATGGTGATGAGCAGTAGCCCCGGGAGTCCCATTTTGCAGTATGCCACACCCCTCCCGATGAACAAGAGCCTGTTTCGACCGTAGGTGCTCAAAGAGTTGTCCGTTTCCTACGTTTTGTCTTACGCCACAGCCCTCCCGATCAGGAGGACCCCGTTTCGACCGTAGGAGGTCGAAGATAACTCTGTTTCATCCATTTTGGTGTACGCCAGACCCCGAGCCAATGAACAGGACCTGTTTCGACCATAGACGGTCAAACAGAATGTTGTTACCTCTATTTTGCGGTTCGCTAGACCCCTCCCAATGAGGAGGACCTCTTTCGGTGGTTTCGTCCAAGCTGGTTGGCTCCCAATTGATGAACAGGACACGTTCCGATCCAGTCGGTTGCCTCCCAATACCCACAACACTGTTTCTCCATTTTGACCTAATCGGTTGGCTGCCAATGAACATGACGCACTTGTTGTATGCGTTCGAGACCCCACCTGTACGTATGTACATGACCATATTTTTTGCCGTGTGGCTGTAGGGACTACCTTAAATGCTACGTCGGGAGCTCTACTATGACATCTGCCGCTACTTACTAGGCCATGGTTCATCTTTGCAGAGAGACTGATCAACCATTATATATGTACACGTTCGCGACCAGAGAGATAACAACACGTACGGGTTGACCGGGTGGGTCCCAGCTGTCAGGGAGGATAAGGAGGGACTCCCTTGCGTGTGAAGATATATGTGGTGGATCCCAGCTGTCAAGGAGAGGAATCATTTTTTTGCGCATAATAAGGAGGCACTTCCTTGCATGTGAATATGTACTGGTGGGTCCAGCTGTCAGCCTCACCATGCATAGTCGTGTTCGGATGGCTGTCGTTCATTGGCAACGTTGACCACGATGCGCCGAGAGCACCAAGGTGATGGACGACGGCAAGGACTGCGAAGGGAACAACATTGTCAGGACCCCGACTCAATGCCACATAGATCTAGCATGTAACACTTCATATCACTTTGCGGCCTCACGCACGGTATTCCCACGGGTGTCGCCTTACCTTTTCCCGGGACCGTTTGCGCCTTTTGGCACACGTATATGACAGTGTCGCTAGCATCCATATGATAAGGAGCCCGGGCTGACATGGCTAGTCGTAAACCCAAAGTGGCACAAACTTACAGGGACAGGCATCCATGACCCAGCATCGAACGTGTCGGTCATCAGCGAGTGAATCCAGGCTGTAGCGCTGGGCTAGCAGGACTCCGGTGAACCGGGCTGTAGCGGGGTAACAGGACTCCGGTATTCATCGCGTGACATTTCCCCAAAGGGACAGACACAGGAACGAAGAAGGACACATGCCGGCCAGCCTAAGTGTTCCGGAGCAGTAGCAAGCTACCATGGCTCGGTGGAAACACTAGGAGACATTTCCCGGTAAGAGAGGCTACTGAAGATAAACAACTAGATAGTCAGATCCCACACATACCAAGCATTTCAATAACATACACACAATATGCTCGATATGTGCAATACAACATGGCATCACAAAATGACTCTACGACTCAAATAGTTTATTCAATAGGCTCCGAGGAGCGAGACATTACAAACATGGGTCTCATGACCCAACAATCAGAGCATACAAGTCAAAGCACAAGCGGAAGCTATCATGTCTGAGTACAGACATCTATAAATGAAAAAGGCTGAGAAGCCTGACTATCTATCAGATCCTGCCGAGGGCACAAGATCGTAGCTGAGGTATCAAGCTAAACGTCGAAGTCCAAGCGGAACTACTAGTGAGACCGAAGTCTCTCTGCAAAAACATAAATAGGCAAACGTGAGTACAAATGTACCCAGCAAGACTTACATCAGAACTATCTACATATGCATCATTATCAACAAAGGGGTGGTGGGGTTTAACTGCAGCAAGCCAGCTTTGACTCGGTGGCTATCCTGAACTACGACTACGAGTAACTCTTTTGAGGTGGCGCACACGAGTCCACATATTCACCATATCAATACACCACTATGGATCCGCTCCCGTCTCCCTACGAGAACGCCATCCATAGCACTCACGCTTATCTTGCGTATTTTAGAGTATCCACTTTCACTTGTCTATGAACTGATATAAGCAACCCAGAAGTCCTTTTCCGCGGACACGGCTATTCGAATAGATGATGTTAACCCTGCAGGGGTGTACTTCTTCACACACGCTCTCACCACTTACCGCCGTTTACACGACATGTACTCGGCAACCTTCAAGCGAAAGCCCAACGTGGGTGTCGGCCACGGCCTGCCTAAACACTCAAGTCTCTAGTCCAGGTTTACCGCCTATTCGGGTTCCATCCATGAGGAGATCCGGCCGGAGTTTCGCTCACAGCCCCAAACGATGTGAACAGGGTTCCCGAGACACCAAACGGGCGCCCGGTACACCGTGCCACGTGCCTACCGCATCACCGCCCACCCCTACGGTCAGCGCTGCCCACGGCCTCCAGCATACTACAAACACCAGAAACTACTTGCAACTCCTGGACAAAGGACAAGGGTGATCAAGAAGCCGAGAGGGTCCATTGGTTTCGGGCCCAATGCGTGGTAGTAGCTGAATCATGGATCACAAACGCAGAACTCAGTTCCTGAGGACGGCTGCAATGAGACAACCCACCATGTACTCCTACATGGCCTCTCACCGCTACCTTTACCAAAACGTGTTCACACACTTAGCTCACACACAGTAGGACATGTTCACACGCCTCTGATTCATCCCCGATGAATCAGACCTGACTCAACTCTAAGCAATAGCAGGCATGACAACAAGCATGAATGAGTAGGCACATCAGGGCTCAAACAACTCCTACTCATGCTAGTGGGTTTCATCTATTTACTGTGGCAATGACAGGTCATGCAAAGGATAAAGGGGTTCAGCTACCGCAGCAAGTAACAGATGAATCGTTGTTGTCCTAATG
>NC_057803.1:366434691-366442578 GCF_018294505.1 Triticum aestivum
TCGCCGGACTTACGCCGGCGGCGACCAAAATGGCGGCGGCAACGCGCCGGACTTGCGCTAAAGGCGACGGAGGCGGCGGCTGGGGGCACCGGGGCGTAGCCCGGGCTCTCCCGCATCTGATGGGGTAGGTGGGAGGCTGCGGGAACGCCGGGGCTCGTCGGAACGGAGCTCGCGGCGGCGCCGGAGTTCGGGTGGTAACGGGCGCGAAGCCCTGGTGGGGTTTTGGGCAAGCTGAGCTGCGCATGGGCTTCCTGTGAGCCCCACGAGCTCAAAGCCGTGCTCGGACGCGACCGAAACAGGCCATGGCCGCGACGACAGCATGGCCGGCGGTAGCGAGCTCCGGTCGTCGGCAAAGTGGCAGCTGCGGTGTGCAAACGAGAGAACGGAGAGGGGGAAACAGCACAGGAGCTCACAGCGGGTGCAGTGGTGGCCTCGGCGAGCTCGGGGAGGCACCGGAGCCGATGAATTTGACGAAGACGGCCGGCGGGTCCGAGGTAGAAGACGACGTCGATGGCGGTGATGCGGCACGTCCGGGGCCTCGTGGCTCGTTGGGGAGGTAGAGGGAGGACCCGCGGAGCTTCCTGGGGCGTCGGTGAGGCTAGGGGTGGCCGGTGGCCATGGGTACGGCGACGATGGCGGCGAGCTCCGCTCGGTGGTGTGCGCGAGAGGGAAAACAGAGGAGGGAATGGGGTCCAGGGGGAGAGAGGGGAGGTGCAGGGGGCGAGGGCGTCTCTGTGGCGTCGCGAGGGAGTCGGGGAGGCTGCCACGGCGAAGCAGGAGGTGGCCGGCGCTCTTCGGGCGCGCGCCACGCCTCGCCTCTGCCTACTGGCAGAGGAAGAAGAGGACAAGGGGGGAAGGAGGTGGGCTGGGCCGCGCTGGGCCGGTCCTGTTGGGCTGCACGGGTAAGTGGCCAGGTAAAACTCTCTCTCTCTTTTATTTCTATTTCAGTTCTGTTTTCTTTTATTTAATCTGTTTTGCCACTGTTTGAATTTAAAAATAATTCAAACAATGCCAAAAACTCCTCTGAAAATATTTATGCTGCTTAATGGACTTTTCCAAAGCACATAAAATATTTCAGGGTATTTGGAAATATATTCTATACAAGTTATGAATATAGTTCCAAATGCAAATAAAGTAATGATTTAAATTCAGTGCTCAAAATATTCCTCAAAAATGTTCATTATTTTTGGTTTGGTGCAAAACCCTTGCCAAAATATAACCAACATTATTTAAGGCTATTTTGAAAACATTGAAGGCATTTACCAGGGTTCTTTGCCCCTCTTTTATTTAAGTTTTGAGGCTTCCAATTTCCCTCAGTTCAAATTTCAGAATTTAAACATGATGCACACATGAAGCTAGCCTAGAGCATTACCAGAAGCTAGGGATGTGACAACTCACCCCCACTAAACAAGAATCTCGTCTCGAGATTCAAGCGTAGGGTAAGGTGAAGGGTAACGCAGACTAGTATAATCTTCACGATTCAGGTTGCACTTCAAATAAACGTTGATTTGAACACCATCTTTGTCTTGTCGTCTTGCTCTGAGAACTTCAGCTAATCATGACAAGAAGAGGAAAGGAAAACTCTAGAAGGATCGGTCTTCTCGAAGGTCGAACAACTCAGGATTAACTCACGGAATGAGACTTAGAACCATCTCTCGGGTTGAGACACGAGATACACATCAAGAGGGGTGGAAAGAAACGGATGACGAAGGTTCACTAGGTAGACAACAATTCCACACTTAAGAAGGTGGTAAAATATTGTCCACGTAGCGAGGAGTTTAGTTGTCATGAAACCACGACGAAACATCCTGGAGGAGGGTGATTCGTAGATTATTTCCTTAAGTGGCAAAAGGAATTACCTTTGATTCAGAGATCATTGAAAACTCTTCATACCAGCCTAAGACAATTCTCGAGCGATCGTTTGGAGGGGGTCGGTAGAATGGCATACTCAAACTTGGATGATGTGGATTACCTTGTTGAAGACAATGCAATGGATGAATTTGCTTATCACCGGAAATGGAAGAGACCCATGGTAGAATGGCACATTGGTGGTGCAAGCTGGGAACAAAATGCAAATGCTGGGAATGATTCTGGTAACTGGGGAAGAACCCAACAACAGAGAGTGAATTCACTGTTTGAAAAGGTCATAGCATTGCCGAGGAAACTGAGAGCAAACCCAGCTAGTGCCGAGGATAACACGTAGCGCTTGTGCGTGCTCTCAAGAACTTGAGCATTTCCACAATCATCAAGGTTTTATCAACAACCGCGTCAAGGGTGCTGACAACACAACATACTACCATGATGAATAGCGATGGACGATGCAGATGCGAAGGAGGATAACACTTTCTCAGATTTCACCTTAGCGAGGCCAAGCAAATAAAATCTGGATGATCGACCGAGAGACATTTAGCACTCCGCTTCTAATGTTCTCCTTGATGTGCTAATATAACCCATTCATAGATATGGTTTGATATCTAAAACATCAAGTAAAAGGTCGGACTTCGGGAATACAAAAATCCATAGGGGCAACTAGGGAGTAAACCCTACGAAATCCCTATAGGGAGGTGGCCAACTTCTTCAATCAAGATATTATAATAACAGGTCTTCCGGCTGGGTGTGATGGCCACGACATCCACTTTACCGGTTATCGCGCGACCAATATTATAATTCTTGGGAAATATTCCAACCATCATATCTGCCTGAGATTCAGATCTGGTTGGCGTCAGGATATTCCAGACTCATCGAGTCTAGGAAGAATAAGAAAGTTTGCAACATAAATCGACGAGATGACGTTGCGAGATTCTCGGGAAATGAACTACGATAGCAAGCTCCAAAACATGAGCTGGTTCTGCTACACACGTGTGAACACGCTGTCACAGACAAACATGAACACATGGTAGTCTTATAATAAAACACTACCGAGTTCCCGGGGGGAAAACCATCATCGAGGATATCGAAGTCCTTGCATAAGGTATACTCTTAAGAAGGAACTTCTTCTCCTTGAACAAATCAATCAGTGGCTTGGTGTGCTCGGGACACATATAGAATGGAGGTAGCTAATCTCACAATCCAATGTATACTTCACACATGCATGACTGACTTGGGATGATTCCAAGGAAGCAAAAACAATCTTTCTCGGATACACGGCGGCAACTTACACCAAGTGCACGTGAATTAGAGAAAGTCACATCTTTCATCCGGACATATGCTTCATGAGCTAGCATGAACAAATGCTTCAAAAGTTTCCAACACTAACTTATTGTCCAACCAAATCATGGAGGAGATAAGGATGTTGTCAATGGGCTCAACAACTATTCATCTGGGTTTCCTTTTAAAAGGAATTCCATAGTTAAGTTAATAAGTGATAGCATTGGTCAGACCAAAGATGTAATGGTGTATGCTCGAGGGATCAACCACGAATAAGACAACATTACGAATATCGTTGGTTCTGGTCTGATTGGATGATAGCCCATACTCCAATCAAAGGTTAGATAAAAATGATAGGTCCAGCAACTGATCACAGGGACCAATCGATGAAGATATCATCTTTCTTCAACACACACTACACAAGAATATCCCTTTGGAACGAACTAAGTCAGGCAAGCTTTTATCTTCCAACCCTCCAAGTTGTCGTTTAGCTTAACCAACTAGCTCAGGGATATCTAACACCGATTCTTGGAGAGAAGGTGGTTCACAAGAAACCAACTTGATCACGAGCTCAACACAGCGGTCAGGTGACAACCTGGTAATACTTCCGAGAAGATCTTCGGAAAATCACGAACCACCGATATGTTACTAAGCTCGAGATCAATCTTGCTTTTCAGGGCAAGACGATATGATCAAATGGGTGAGGACTTGACAAAATCCTAACTCATCAATCGAAGGGTGCACCGAAATAAGGACTAGGTAGCACGAACAATCTTAGAATGGTGATTCAATAACCAACATACTAAGAGTAAAATTATTATCCTTTAACTACCAAGCAACGAGGTTGCTAGGAGTATTGATTTCACACACCACGATTCACTTGTCGGCATTCCAGTTACAATAACACAGAAACCGAGAAATTATCAATGATGATCAGAAGTATTACTGCGTCAAGAATTCATAAGATGGTGTGCAATTCCCATGATATTCCTGATATAAAGATGGTAATACTTCAAGGTAGAACAGACCAGAAGCTGGATTAGCATTTTGATCTGCGGAATACAATTGCTTTGACCCAATCCTAGATATGGATGAGGTACTGGAGTTTGTTTCTCCTAGTCATTCTGCGATGGAATGGCTTGACGGACCACAAGAGTAATAGGCATCGATAAACGAACGCACGCATACTCTTGACTATCAATTGATAGACGAGGGTCAGAATGCAACTAAAGAGAACAACTCAAAGGAACATATAATTTTCTGAGTTGTGGATGCATAGATTAGTATGTCGAACCAAGTTCAACATATTTCTTCCGGATAACCCATGTAGAAAGGTAGAACTGGCAGAGTCACAATTTATGAATGGAGGACTCCTCAAGGATAATCCTATTGTGATATTTCAGTTCAACGAGGAACTTCTGCCATAAGTAGTTCATGGTATTTGGAAGAAGGAAATACCACGGACCTCGGGGACTATCGCAAAGTTACTAATATCCTGAAGGAACTAGCAAACACTATCAACATGAAGTAAGTAGAGTGAATCTCGGGTTTAAGAACCCAAGAACAGAATACCTATTACTAAGTAGCATCCCGGGATGCTTTCGAGGATGATGGCCAGAATCATCACACTGGGAACACAAATCATGGCTAAATTACTAGATGATCCCCTGAGACACCTAGGGTCATAATAACATCTCCAACATATATGTCAAGGCAACGGAGTATCTCAACTCACTGATTAGTGTGGTTAATCTGGCCCATGAGAACATTGAAACGGGAGGAAAGGATTTGCAAATGCATCAGACTACTTAGAAACCTGGGATGACTCGGACAACATAACGGCTGTAAATGCTCAGAAAGATTTGAGACATTCATAAAAATGGTGGCATAACCACTCAGAAGCACAATATCAAGGTTTCGAGATCAACAGTTAACGTACGGAAGTAGTAGAAACTGAACTCAAGCTTAAATCCAACAATCTTATATGTCTACGGATTAGTAACACGTGATCCTGATAGAAAGAAGAGATAGCCTAGTTCTTAATCCCCGTAGGAAAGATAAGATGACTCAGATCAGAAGGCATAAGGTATAAGAAGTAAAAAGAGCCTTACGTTCCATCCCACAATCAATTCCCTTATATAACTAAAGAATTTCTAGACTCAACTTCGACCAGTTTGGCTTGGTAATCCTACAGGCAGTCAAGCTCTGATACCAACGCTGTCAGGACCCCGACTCAATGCCACATAGATCTAGCATGTAACACTTCATATCACTTTGCGGCCTCACGCACGGTATTCCCACGGGTGTCGCCTTACCTTTTCCCGGGACCGTTTGCGCCTTTTGGCACACGTATATGACAGTGTCGCTAGCATCCATATGATAAGGAGCCCGGGCTGACATGGCTAGTCGTAAACCCAAAGTGGCACAAACTTACAGGGACAGGCATCCATGACCCAGCATCGAACGTGTCGGTCATCAGCGAGTGAATCCAGGCTGTAGCACTGGGCTAGCAGGACTCCGGTGAACCGGGCTGTAGCGGCTAACAGGACTCCGGTATTCATCGCGTGACATTTCCCCGAAGGGACAGACACAGGAACGAAGAAGGACACATGCCGGCCAGCCTAAGTGTTCCGGAGCAGTAGCAAGCTACCATGGCTCAGTGGAAACACTAGGAGACATTTCCCGGTAAGAGAGGCTACTAAAGATAAACAACTAGATGGTCAGATCCCACACATACCAAGCATTTCAATAACATACACACAATATGCTCGATATGTGCAATACAACATGGCATCACAAAATGACTCTACGACTCAAGTAGTTTATTCAATAGGCTCCGAGGAGCGAGATATTACAAACATGGGTCTCATGACCCAACACTCAGAGCATACAAGTCAAAGCACAAGCGGAAGCTATCATGTCTGAGTACAGACATCTATAAATGAAAAAGGCTGAGAAGCCTGACTATCTACCAGATCCTGCCGAGGCACAAGATCGTAGCTGAGGTAACAAGCTAAACGTCGAAGACCACGCGGAAATACTAGTGAGACTGAAGTCTCTCTGCAAAACATAAAATAGGCAAATGTACCCAGCAAGACTTACATCAGAGCTATCTACATATGCATCATTATCAACAAAGGGATGGTGGGGTTTAACTGCAGCAAGCCAGCTTTGACTCGGTGGCTATCCTGAACTACGACTGCGAGTAACTTTTTTGAGGTGGCGCACACGAGTCCACATATTCACCATATCAATACACCACTATGGATCCGCTCCCGTCTCCCTACGAGAACGCCATCCATAGCACTCACGCTTATCTTGCGTATTTTAGAGTATCCACTTTCACTTGTCTATGAACTGATATAAGCAACCCAGAGGTCCTTTTCCGTGGACACGGCTATTCGAATAGATTAGGTTAACCCTGCAGGGGTGTACTTCTTCACACACGCTCTCACCACTTACCGCCGTTTACACGACATGTACTCGGCAACCTTCAAGCGGAAGCCCAACGTGGGTGTCGGCCACGGCCTACCTAAACACCTAAGTCTCTAGTCCAGGTTTATCGCCTATTCGGGTTCCATCCATGAGGAGATCCGGCCGGAGTTTCGCTCACAGCCCCAAACGATGTGAACAGGGTTCCCGAGACACCAAACGGGCGCCCGGTACACCGTGCCACGTGCCTACCGCATCACAGCCCACCCCTACGGTCAGCGCTGCCCACGGCCTCCAGCATACTACAAACACCAGAAACTACTTGCAACTCCTGGACAGAGGACAAGGGTGATCAAGAAGCCGAGAGGGTCCATTGGTTTCGGGCCCAATGCGTGGTAGTAGCTGAATCATGGATCACAAACGCAGAACTCAGTTCCTGAGGACGGCTGCAATGAGACAACCCACCATGTACTCCTACATGGCCTCTCACCGCTACCTTTACCAAAACGTGTTCACACACTTAGCTCACACACAGTAGGACATGTTCACACGCCTCTGATTCATCCCCGATGAATCAGACCTAACTCAACTCTAAGCAATAGCAGGCATGACAACAAGCATGAATGAGTAGGCACATCAGGGCTCAAACAACTCCTACCCATGCTAGTGGGTTTCATCTATTTATTGTGGCAATGACAGGTCATGCAAAGGATAAAGGGGTTCAGCTACCGCAGCAAGTAACAGATGAATCGTTGTTGTCCTAATGCAGTAAAAGAGAGCAGGAGCGAGAGGGTGGGATTGTATCGGAATGAACAAGGGGGTTTTGCTTGCATGGCACTTCTGAAGATAACATTGAGTCTTCATCAGTGTCCACGATCACATCATCGGTATCGCGTCTATCGAGAGGGGACAAATACCGGCAACACAGAAAAACACAATCAATGCAATGCACAATATGATGCATGCTCATGACATGGCAATATGAATGTGTTTTGAGCTAATGCAACTAGCAACAGATTAAATGAAGTTGGTTTGAATACAAGATTCAAATTCAAACTCCATATGTGATTATTTAAATGCCCTTTATATGATTTGTGCTAAACAGCATCTATAAGTTGTTCTAACATGCATGAAAATGGTACAGATGGATTCCTTGAATTTTTCTGATAATTTTCCATATATAAATTATTTAATTTGGAGTTACGGTTAATTTTCTATGATTTATTGAAGTTTTAGGCATTTTCTGGAATTTCCTGAATTATAAAAAATCCAGTAAATACTTATTGCGTCAGCCCCACGTCACAGTGA